>NC_084648.1:28517161-28817161 GCF_019802595.1 Syngnathoides biaculeatus | reverse complement strand
CAGACTGTATACGATCTGACTTTTTCAAAACTTCCGAAAAATAGTCTGTGGTAACTGATTTACAGCAAATAATAATTTTCTCACTTCAGTCTGGTGAGTGTCTTAAAACTCTTCTAGAAAATGTTGGACGCTTCCACGATAGCAAGCGAGTGACCCATCTCAGATCTCCGTTTCAGAGCCAAGATTGGTGAGAAAATTATTTTTAATCGACTCAGCAATGTCTTGATCTTGAACCTGAATTTCTTGAATTTCTTGTGTTGGAAATTTTATGTATTATCGACTACTATCTACTATCACAGACTTCTTCTAACTCTCCTGGTCATGCGGTTCGTAACACCTGCCACTAGAGGCTTTATCAATATGTTGTTCTACTGGCTCCATGTGTAAAAAACGTAGTACATCTGGACATAGATAATTGTTTTGTTTTGTATTTCTCCGTCTCTCACTTTAATATAACGAAGGACTTTTAGTATGGACTTAAGTAGGTGGTGACTAGTCATAAGACTTGTACCTCTCTTTACATACTTTTGTTTTGAGATAAAAATCCACAAAGACAAGATTGCTTCCTTATTTATGGTGTCAGAAAATGATTTTATCAAATGGACTTTTTGACAAATTTCAATCAGGTTTCCAATCTCTTCAGTCCAGAATTTGCTCTTATCAAAGTGATAAATAATATAATGTTGAATACTGACTCAGGAAAAGTGTCAATTGGGGTCTTGTTGGATTTCAGTGCCGCTTTAGATATGGTAGATCATAATATACTGCTGAATAGGTTGGAATCATGGGTAAGACTTAATGCTTCAGGTCCTACTTGCAGGAAAAGAGTTACTATGTAACTATTGGAAGTGCTCGATCTCAACAAATTGCATTGACCTATGGGGTCCCTCAAGGGTCGGTTCTTGGACCCCTCTTGTTCAGTCAGTATATCCTACCCTTGGTTCAAATTCTTCAGAACTTTAATTTTGACTGTGATAGTTATGCAGATTAGATACAGTTAAATTTAGCCTAGGATTAAGTCGTCCCCCCAACTATTATTTTTTTTCATACCTCTGTACACCTACCTGTCATTTGGAACCCACAAAGCTCTTGTCTTTTGCACCTGTGCAGTCAATTTTTCATGACGATCCAGGTCTTTTGGAAATGTATGAAGAGTGAATCCATCCACCCAAGTGTTCGACCAATATCCAGCAATACAACGAGATGGCATTTTGGCTAACGTGCAAGAAAAAAACAGCTACTAAAAGAGATATAAACACACAAAACTGCCAGTGTGGGCTTCTTAAAAAAAAAATCACTTCCTGCTTTTTCTCCAAAACAAATACCTTGAGAGGATTTTCATGGCGAGAAATACAAAAATCCATACACGACGACATCGTGACATGTGGTGAAAAAATGGATGGGTCCATTCTGGATGCCTTTTTTTTTTTTTTTTTGTTAAAAACGTACTAAAAATCATGCTTTAGGTGTCAGTAGGCCTTTAAATATTTTTTTCCTAATTAATTTACGCATTGCACCCCATACGAATAGAAAACAATTAATTGTGGAAATCTTTGCAGATGTATTAAAAAACAAAAACTGAAATATCACACAGACATACGTAATCAGACCCATTGCTGTGACACTCATATTTCTTCTTATCATCTTTGAGATGGTTTTACACCTTCATTAGAGTCCAGCTCTGTTTGATTATAGAAGCCACACACTTGTCTATATAAGATCTAACAGCTCACAGTGCATGTCAGAGCAAATGAGAATCAAGAGGTTGAAAGACTGCTTGAAGAGCTCAGAGACAGAATTGTGGCAAGGCACAGTTCTGACTAAGGTTACACAAAAACCTCTGCTGCACTTAAAGTTCCTAACAGCACAGTAGACTCCAAAATTCTGAAATTGAAGACATTTGAGACAACCAGAACCCTTGCTAGAGTTGCCCATCTGGCTAAACTAAGCATTCAGGGGAAAAGAGTCTTGGTGAGAGAGGTAAAGAACCCTCAGATCATTGTGGCTGAGCTCCAGAGATGCTGTCTGGAGGCAGAATAAGATTCTAGAAAGTTAACCATCACTTCAGGCCTCGACCAGTTGAGGCTTTATGGCAGGATGACCCAACAGAAGCCTCTCCTCATTGCAAGACAAAAAAAAAGAGAAGGAAAACAAAAACAAAAAACACCTGAAGGACTCTAAACCAAAGTAGAACTTTTTACCCTTAATTATAAGCGGTATGTGTGGAGAAAAGCACGCATTGCTCATCATTTGTCCAATACAATCCCAACAGTGAAGCATGGTGGTGACAGCATCATGCTCTGGGAGGATTTTTCAGCTGCAGAGACATGATGACATGTTGAAATCAAAGGAAAAATGGATGCAGGCAAGCACAGGGGTACTGTGAACGAAAACCTTCTCCTGGGTGCTCACGACATCAGTGGGATGAAGGCTCACCTTGAAACAAGACAATGACCCCATTGACACAGCTAAAAACAAAAAATAATTAAAAAAAAAAACAAAGCGGTGGCTTCAGAACAACTCCAGCTAGAGATCTGACTTAAACCCAATTGAGCATTCCTGGAGGGACCTGAAAATGGCTATCCACCAATGCTCACCATCCAACCTGACAGAACTGGAGAGGATCTGCAAGGAGAAATGGCAGAATCCCCAAATCCAGGTGGGAAAAACTTGTCGCATCATTCTGAAAAAAACGTGTGGTTATGTTAGCTCAAAAGGGTGCTTCTACTAAATGCTGTGCAAATGGTCCTTACGGCTATGTAATATTTCACTTTCTCCATCCATTCATCCATCTACTATCTGAGCCCCTTACCCTCACTAGGGTTGTTCTCAATTGGTTCCCACCCAATAGCAGGGAACAGTGAAACAATCATTTACATGAACAATGATACTTAAGGGCAATTTAGAGTCTCCAACTAATGCATCTTTTGTGGATGTAGGAGAAAACTGGAGTGCCCATTGAAAACCCACACAATATTACAATATATTATTACAATATTACTTCCCATCCCATATTACATAAAAAAAATAAAAAAATTAAATTGGTAAAATATTGCACCTTTAAAGTTTTTTTTTCAAAACAATAATAACAGGCACAGTAAATGTATTTGAAAGCCTCTTGTCATGAAATGGATGATTTTTGTATGTTATTAATGAAAAAACGTCAGCCAATGTGGGCCCATGTGTTTTTTTCACCACAAAAAAAGATTTTGATGTATACAGCTTTTTGTAACTCCTGCCATGAAAATCCGCTCAGGGATTTGTTTTTGATAAGAAGCAGGAAGTGACGTACAGGACAGAGGCGCCCCTTACGGGACTCGTTTGTTTCCATTAGTTTTACCTCTTGGAAGGTAGCTCGTTGTTCCTCCGTGTTAGCCAAAATGCCGGCTCATTGCATTGCTGGACATTGCTTGAACACTCGGGAGAATGGATTTAGCCTTCATAGGTTTGCAAGAGACCCGGTTCATTGTGAAAAATGGATTGCACGGGTGCAGAGGACGAGAGCTTCGTGGGTTCCAAATAACAGGTAGGCAGTAATGCGACGGTGTTCAACAAGTACTGCGGAGGCTTTGAACATACCCCTAAAAGCAGCATAGCTCGGCTCCATTATATGCCATCACTGCGCAAAAATCAGCCACACCGGCTGAGGCGCCGCGTTCGGCTGTCACTGCTTCTGGGAAGCCTGTGCGTCAGGCTTTGGGGACGGGGGCGGCTCTGAAGAACCCAGCCGAGAATGCATCACTCAGACGCGTGTGCACATAAAGCGCCCTGGCTCGACTGTGTTGTTGATTACTGCGGCGTCTGTGAACACCCCCCCGAAAGTAGGACGGCTAGCTCCGTCATAAGCCACACCGGCCGGCAGTGATGAGCCGCGATGTCTCATCTCAGCCGTGGAAGTGGATCGGACAGGGATGCGGTTTGGCCGTGATCACATATCATCTGAATATGGGTCGAAACAATAGTGTAATATTGCCTCGAGGGTTCGAAACAATAGTGTGATATTGCCCCGGTAACTTCACTTGGTTGTGTGGTGTTCTCCTTTTTGAAAAGACCTTCCGTGTCAGAAGGGGCACGTTTGTCTCCCATAGTTAGGGTGCACCGTGTGTTTTCATTTGTGAATGTCCGGGTGACGTCACGGACGGAGGACGCAGCCAATATGGCGGCCACTTGGATGTCGTCCAACGACACTTCTGCAAATTTGCGCATGGATGACGCGATCTCCACTCACATTTATTTTTTTGAATAGACATTGAAGTGAATATTGTTATATGTATTTTTCATGACAATATCTATTTTAAAATGTTTATAGGGATGACACTTGGGGTTTAAGATGGAGCCTTACTGGGCACACAAGACATTCCAAACTACCAGCCGGCGCCAAGCCCAGCTAAATGCAAAGGGTTGTGTCAGGTAATAGGAGAGGTGGAAAGAGGGTTCTTGTGCAAAAAGTGAATAGGATAGCACAGACCTTTGGACCTGAATGTGGGGACTTCGAATGTTGGACCTGAGAGGAAAAAGCTCTGGAGCTGATTGACATAATGATGAGGAGAAGGTTGATATATTGTGGGTACAGGAGAGAAGGTAGAAAAGCAGTAAGGCTAGAAGCTGAGGAGCAGGGTTCAAATTATTTTGCCATGGTGTAGATGGGAAGCAAAATTGAGAATGTTTTTTTTTTTTTCAAGAACAGTTAACTAAGAATGGCTTGGGGGTGAATAGAGTGTCAGATCAAGTGATGAAGTTGAAACTCGAAATTGAGGGTTATGCAGTGGCTAATTATTTTGCATGTTTTTGGGATGTGGGAGGGAAACCGGAGTGCCCAGAAAAAACCCACGCAGGCATGTGGAGAACATGCAAACTCCACATAGGCAGGGCCGGGATCGAACCTGGGACCTCAGAACTGTGAGGCCAAGGCTTTACCAGCTGAGTCACCGTGCTGCCATCATCATCATCATAATTATTATTATTATGATTATTATTTCCTACAAATAAAGTTTAGGAGTTTGAACATTCAATATCTTGTCTTTGTAATGTATTCAATTAAATGTAGGTTGAAAATTATTTGCAAATCATTGTATTCCATTTTGGGGCATGGTGACGTCACTGATTACACAGGGGCGTCAAAGTCAATTTCATAGTGGGCCACAATTTAAAATTTGGACAATGTCGCGGGCTTTCATTTCATGAAAACTCCCTGCGATGTGTATGTTTCCCTCATCTGTGGAAATGTAGTGTTCAATTTTAGGATTTGACAAACTTTCATTTTTCTTAGAAATTTAATCTGGAATAAAACCAACTTTAATATTATAAACATAAGAAATTATATTTCTGAGAAGACATCAGTAGTATTTGTTTGTTGTGTATTTAAATCTATTACATGAATTATTGTCTCTCAAGCTTCTATTTATCGATATCCAAGGATATTTTTAAGTAAAAATCTTTTATTGAAAGGCCAAAAAAATAAAAACGCCCCCAAAATTATGTTCTATAAAAATGTCAAATTATTTACAGTCCCTGCTCAAGATTTGATAAAGGGCATGAAAAACATATAAAAACTATTCAATTATGTATCTTGAGTTTATCAAGCCATCCATTTTCTGAGCCGCTTATCCACACTATGGTCACAGAATTCTTGGAGCCAATCCCAGCTCTCATCGGGCAGGAGGCTGGCTACACACTGAACTGCTTGCCAGCCAATCACAGGGTACATGAAAAAAACACAACAGGTGCACTCACAGTCCCACCTTGGGGCACATTAAAGTCTCCAATTAATACAAGTTTTTAGAAAGTAGGAGGAAACCGGAGTGCCTGAAGAAAACCCAAGCAAGTATGGGGAGAACATGCAAACTCCCCACAAGTGGGCCAGGATTTCAACCCCGGTCCTCAGAGCTGTTAAGCCAATGCTCTCCAGCTGTTCCACTGTGCCATCGGAATTGGGTTTATAAAAGTAAAAAGTATGGTTCCTGTAATGTACCCTGACTTATAAAATTAATTGAAAATGTTGAGTAAATGTAACGGAGTAAATGCCGTGTGTTTTTGTTTACAATCCACATGAGTTTTGTGGACTTGGAGAAGGCATTCGAGTGTGTCCCTTGAGGGTTCCTGTGGGGGGGTCCTTCAAGAATATGGGGTTCTGAACTCAAACTCTGACACCAGTCGTACAGGTACTGAACAACTGGTTTCAGAGATTGGTCCACAGTGCCAGCTGTAAGTCAGACTCATTTCCGGTATGAGTTGGAATCTGTCAAGACTGACCTTTGTCACTGATTCTGTTAATATCTTTTATGGACAGAATCTTTAGGCGCAGCTGAGGCCAAGAGGGGGCACGGTTTGGTGGACTCAGGATTGAAGTTCTGCTTTATGCAGATGATGTGGTTCCGTTAGCTACATCAAGCAGTGATTTCCAACTCTTCCAGGAGCAGTTCACAGACAAGTATGAAGCGGCTGGGCTGAAATTCAGTACCTCCAAATCTGAGACCATGGTCCTTAGTTGGAAAATAGTGGCCCAAGTGGAGGGAGTTCAAGTATGTTGGGGTCTTGTTTACGTGGTGTTCCAAGCGTGTCCCACCGGAAAGAGACCCTGGAGATGACCCTGGACACACTGGAAAGACTACGTCTCTCATCTGGCCTGGGAACGCCTCAGGATACCACCGGTAGAGTTGGATTAAGTGGTAGTGGAAAGGGAAGTCTGAGCATCCCTGCTAAAGCTACTGCCCCCGCAACCCATCTGAAGATGGATGGAAGGATATTGGTAAATATCAGTAGGCTAACAGGTACTTGGAAAAAAAAATCGGTCTAAATAGCATACCTTGCGTTGTGTCATAATTATACAGTATTTCATTTATTTAAAATTGATGGGGGGATAGTTCATTGAGTCCCCAAATGGCAAGTATTATCGTAATTGTCTTAAAACAGCATTGTACCTGTTAGTAATGCATGTTACCACACATTTGTTCATTTCCTTTGGTCACTATTTGGACTTCCAAAAAGCATTTTTTTGTATCGAGCACATATTGAATGTTTCTCTTGGCCCATCCTTCTTAATTGTTCTCACTCATCTAATCATCATGGACTGAAATTTCAATAATTGATGATGCGTCTCTCGACAGATGTCAACAACTCAAACTGGTCATGATTTCACTCAGTTTAGCTCTAACGTCGAGACGTGTATGTATTGCAATTTCTAGAGTGTGAGGAGAATAGTATTTTCTTCATACTTGTGACTCTTTGACATCTTTCCCAAGTTACATTAGCTTGCATCAGAATGAGAAAGAGAAAGTGATTTCCCAATTGTTACAAATCCTAGTTCAGAATGACTTGTTGCAGTCTATCGGTCATATCGTTTTTGTACAGATGTCTGCAGAGTAAAAATAAATAAATAGATAGATAAAACACATTTGGATGTATTGGCTAACAGATTTAATTGACCATGTTACCTTGGTTAAAAAAAAAAAAAAAAGGAAACTATGAGCAACAAAAGGATGAGTCTATCGTCGCAACTGTGCCACCATTTTCAAATAAAAAACATTTTGGTTCCAGTTTGACAGATTTATGTTTCATGTTGTGCACAGTTTAAGCATTGGAGCAACAAGTTGAAGTGAATACTCATCATCACCAATGTATAACCTTTGTTTTAATCCTCCTCCTGCTTTACTTGGTTCACTAAATTAGACCTTTATGTCAGATCTAAGTTTGGTGAAGATTTCCCTTAGTTTTATAAAGAATGGTGACCACATCTTTATTGTTGTCGACCAGTACAGTAGTTTCTCTTAAATATTGCACTTGTGTTCATTTAGGTAACATTTGTCATCATGACGTACTGTATGTTTAAAAATGTAATTGTTTTAAATGTTTCTATCCATTTGTGTTTTTTTTTTTTAAATCAAAAAACTAGTAAAAATAGCTTGTTGTTAGTATGTAATGATTCATTTATTTTTATTAGTATTTTTTATTTCAGTGGCACAGTGGTGCCATTGTAGAGCATTGGCCTCACAGTTCTGAGAACTGGGATTCAAATCCCAGCCCTGCCAGTGTGGAGTTTGCATATTCTCTCCATGCCTGGCTCACAGATCTCAAAAACATGCAACATTAATTGGAGACTCTAAATTGCCCGTAGGTGTTATTCTGCGACTGTCTGGATTTGCTACCAATCAGTTCAGGGTGTACCCTGCCTCCTGCCTGATGACAGCTGGAATAGGCTCCAGCACTCCTGCGACCTTCGTGTGGATAAGCAGTTCAGAAAAAGGAAGGATGGATGTATTTTTTAAATTTCATGTTCTCTTTATAACTAGTGCTTTGTCTTTTATTTTATTTTCTGTTTTCCTTTCTCAAAACTTGTTCTGTTCCACTGATAGACTCTGAATAAACATCAAATTTATATTTAAAAAATAAATTACAGAGGACAGAATAAACTGTTTTGAAAGAAAAGGGATACAGATGCTCCATTCTGTTTGACCTGACAGCTGAACAGGACAATAATAATAATAATAATATATTTTTTTAAAATGATATTGAGCTGTTATCTAAATTATGGGACCCAGGTTCCATTTCGGGGCTATTAGGTATAATTAACCAGCTATCTGGATGCTGTAGTGGTAGAATTTTTCCCAACTAACAAAGTAACTGGCCATTGTGTCGTATAACTGCTGATGCAAACAAAGGCACTCAATTTTTTTTGAGAATAGTGGAGGAAGTACAATTCATCCTGTCATTTTAAAGGCCAGCAAAAATCAGGAAAACACCAATGGTGAAAAACTGTTTTAACACTATCTCTGTCACGAACAATCGGTGCACAGGTGGACCCAAATGCTGGACTCCAAGACGAGGACATGATTTTCAGTGGGTTTTATTATGAACGAAAGTTGTGAATGACAACACAGTCCAAGAAGGCAGGATCCAAAACACAAGAAACAATGTCCCATTACTATGAGTCAACTAAAGAGCATAACCAAAAGCTTGACTGGGCTAGAATGGCGCAGTGGCAGATGCGGGATGCGGGAAAGCATACTCAACGACCTGGCGAATGCCAGTCACAAAACTCCAACTAAAATACATTATCTAATCGCAGTGCCTCAGGTGACACAGCTGTGTCCGGCAACAGGTGTCAGAGATGAAACCGGTCGGAGTTCTCAGGTTTTACATTTTTTCAGCAGTTACCTCCAACCATACTGTGTGTAGTGTATTTAAAAACAGGCCTCTGAATTCATGTTACTTGCTACTTAAAATGACAATGGCTGCAATAATGCCTTGTTAATACATGTTAATCACAACGACATGTACATTAATATTCTTCTTAAATTTCTACTACGGAGCTCAGATTTTCTATGAAAAATGGTCAAATGGATATAAATCTTTTTATGTGTGAATAAGCGGTGTAGCAGCATTCTGATCTGACGCTACAAATTTTCCATTGAATAAAATAGCTTTTTAAATGGCCTTAGCGGAGAGCAGGGCTCGGGCTTCCTACGGTCACAGTAACAAAAAACTACAAGGTGCACTTTGGAGCAACTTCCTGGAGGGATGAAACACAGGCCAAGGGATAAGTCCTTAAATTTGGGGGGCGTTTCTTTCAGCAGGTTACACACAAGGCCTTTTTGCTAAAGAAAATAAGCTGTCCTTCATGAAATTAATAATGTACTACAACAACCTTAGAACTTCTTAACAACTCTAGAAAATATTTCAGAGGAGTTTTCATTTTCTAAAGTCGGAAATATAAAATGTGTTTTCTTTTCACACAAATTAGGAATAAAAGTAAAAAGCACTAAAACATTGAATCAAATTGTGTGATTATCTGCTCCCGTTGGTGTGGAATGAGGTAGGTGGAACAGTTAGGTGGCTACAGGAGGAGCATCTGAAGGGGTGGCCTTGAGTATCAATGTAGAGGTGGTCAGACAAGTATGGAGAGGCAAGATGGATGGCCTTAAATATGTGTAGGAGAATTTTAGCTGAACCCTAAATTTGAGTGGGAGCCAATGAAGTAGCTGCTAGATAAGGCTGCTGTGACGGAAAGAGGGCGTTTTGGAGATGATTCTGTTTGTGCAGCTGTGTTCTGGACCAATTGAACCTTATGGAGGTACTTGTGAGAAAGCCCAAAGAGGTGAGAGGTAGGATAGTGAAGACTGGAGGTGACAAGGTGTGGACAAGGATAGAAGGGGTGGCCGGGGGTGAGGAAGGTGCAGAGTCGGTTGACATTACATAGGTGCAGGTAAGGTGACAGGATTACGTTATTGATATGTGATTGAAATGAGGATGACACCCAGACTCTCAACCTGGGGGAAAGGGTAAACTAAGGAGTGATCAAATGGGAAGGAGAAACTGTCAACTTTGGATCATGATGAAAATTGAAAAGGAAGATGAATGTGTGTCTTTGATGAAAGTTGATCAAAGTTGAAAGTATGGTCTTTGAAGTACGAATGGAACCAGTAGTGTGATGCTGATGGATGAGTGTTTATTAAGGAGGATGGTGTTTGAAATTGAGTCAAAGGCCGCACTCGAACAAAATATCAGAATGGAAAGTGAACCGTGATCAGCGAGGAGATCAGTGGTGAGTTCTATTAGAGCTGTAAAATGTGTTAAAATTGACAAAAACTAGACTGGAAAGGCTTGTATGTGTACCAACCTCCATCGACTTGCGGTCAGGGTCCCCAAATTGTGGGCATTTGCGAGTTTGGACCCTACGCGTGTTCACGAGTCGAGGAAGATTTGACCAATGATTAGAAAAAGTTAACAACAAATGGATTTATCACAAAGGAATGTCCAATTCAGACGTCCGGTTCTTAGCTAGGTATCTGCCGCACACGAGACATGTGTCGTCTGGCAGGAGAGCCAAAGAAGAAGACAAGAGCTGCCCGGTAAGACAATGTATGGGTCCATAGTAAAAGTGGCTGACCTCCCCCCATCCCGCAGTCTAGTCCTCGGCCGGGATGCTAACTTTCTGCTCCTTATCTGGTGTCGTTCGTCTCCACGGCAACGCCTGGGAGAGGAGGTTTCCGCAAGCCGGTTTTCTGCGTACGAAGATCAAGGACAACCACCGGCTCCACAACACATCCTTGTCTGATTAGCAAATGGGCAACACTTTATCTGTTGATCAAATGTATAAGGTCATATTTAAGCAAATAATGAAACTGCAATAAAAGTAAAATAGTCTTCAGAATGTTTTTTTTTCCTTAATTGTGCTCAGAAAACTCTTGTGCAGTCAAGAAAATGGTAACTGCAATTCATTCTTTGGACCCTGATGGAGATAGTCGACCAGCTCGTCTGGAATGAACATTGGCGAAGTTGCATTGGTGAGAGGCCTGAGCAGCTTTTCCCACCGTAGGTCAAGTGGTTACTCTTTTGCCGTGACCATTTATCAACTGAAGTGAGGATTTGTAAGTACTATGCTCACAGCGGTCTCTGTGTTTTTTTTTTATCTTGTGCTTGTATTGCAAGTAAAGCAGCACATTTTGATTTTTGAGATCAGTGCTCACCCAGGCAACATCAGGCCTGCAATGAATTAACATTGAACTGAAATTTAAGTGCGGATAGTTGAATTGACTGTGTGAGTAACAAAACCAGTCCATATGCTGTTGAAATTGTGTGTTATTTTGTGCTACTAAAATTATTATTCTTGCATTTCAATTTACTGTTTGTGTCTTTTACTATTGAAAAATCTTATAATGCATACTACTTACAGGATATTGTGCTTTTCATGACACTCCGACACTTTACAACACCGTAAACGGAAATAAGGGTTACAAGCTAATTTCATTAATCTTAGTGGTATTTAAAAAGCAATATATCTTTTCATTTCCTTCTTATCTATGTCAAGGTTATAGGATTCCTTTTTTTGTTGAATCTGATGGGTGTTATATAACATACACATGTATATGTTGTACTGTAGATAATTTTTCTTAATATGATGTACAGTACTATATTGTCTGTTCAAACAGAGGCTGCCTGTGCTGTTTTGATAAACCACATAGACTGTAAAAGCGATGACAGATTCCACAGAATCTGATATAAAGAGGAGGCTGGTGAAATGGGTAAATGATACTGGACAATTGTGATAATACTGTAGCACATATTTCTGTCTTGTATGGTATCTCGCAGATGTGCATGCTGTTGTTGATGTATTGGTGGCACCCGCCATTCCAAAATCACCAACACAATTACACTGGGACCCATAGTAAATTTATCTTATGAGCGATGATAACTGTTAGTTAAGGCACAATAAAGTATTTTGAATTCAACAGAGTAACACACAGCAGAGTTAAAAAGTAATCATAATGTGCACAAAAAGAAACTTGTTAAACAGGATAATGTGCTTGTTTTAGATGTTGGCTGTTTTGCGGTGATTGGGGACGAGTTATTCCCACAGTTGGTGAGCAGTTCTCATTTGATTCATTTATAGAATCGATCATTGTAAATCTTAGATTGTTTTTGTTAAGAGGATCAACAGTGTTACACTCCAAGGGAAATCTGAAAGGTCGTAACCATGCAGGAGAAAGCAATGCCTGAAACATACTTACTCCATCGAGGAGAAGAAAGGAGCAGTTTGTGAGGCAGATTTTATTTTTTTCACATCACTACTCAGTAATGTACACATGAAAATCTGACTGTTTTGTTTATTTTTCTTACTGAAAACAACATATGTTCAATGAGAAAAGATTGTAATACTGCAGTTGAATGCTATTTTACGTCAGAATCAGACTCAGCTTTAATGACCAAGTATGTAACAACACACAAGGAATTTGTAATTGGGAGTCAAGGCTGGTTTGGTATGACATTCATGTTGAGTAGTGAGAAGAAGAACAAATAAACTAACAAGAACAATGAACAATAGACATTCAATTTATAGGAAACTATATTCAGTCACAGTTGTGCAGAGATGCAGAATCTTCTAGTATTTAGAACGGTTAAACGTGCGTCAATGCCCCACATTATGTTAAGATTATACAGAGGGGACTTACCTGTTCACAGTTCACCGTTTTAGACCAGTGGATGACAATTTTGCAAAGTAACTAATACTATAGTGTTAATACTAATATTTGGTCACCTGCCAATCGCAGGGTGCATAAACAACCTTTCACATTCCCACCTAGGGGGAATTTAGAGTCTTCAATTAACCTACCATGCTTGTTTTTAGAATGTGGGAGGAAAACTCATGCAGGCACAGAGAGAAGATGCAAAGACCACACAGACCAGGCCAGGATTTGAACCCCAGTCCTTAGAACTGTGAGACAGAGGTGCTAACCAGTTGTCCACCATCCTGCCATAGCAATCACATCTGTACACAAACTGTCACGAGCATGGGACAAGGGGTTGGACCCAAATGTAGGACTTGGAAACAAGGACATGGTTTAAGGAGACGTTTAATACAGGCATAGGTAAGCAGTCCAAACAGGAAAAAACAGAAAAAACATGCAGCAAAAAGCCATCCATCCAGACATCCATCCATTTCCTGAGCCGCTTATCCTCACGAGAGTCATGGGTGTGCTGGAGCCAACCCGGAAGTCATCAGGCAGGAGGAAGGGTACACCCTGAACTGGTTGCCAGCCAATCGCAGGGCACAAGGAGACAGACAACCGTTGTACTCACAACCACACCCAGGGGCAATTTAGAGTCTCCAATGAATGCATGTTTTAAGAATGAGGGAGCAAACACATGCAAACTGTACACAACCGGGGTCAGGATATGAACACCTGTCCTCAGAACTGTGGGGCCAATGCTCTACAGCTATACCACCGTGCCTCCTGGCAAAAAGGCAAGGTCCAAAAAACAAGAAACGAGGTCAGACACCTACAAGGAAAAAACATGACACTTGTCAAAAACAAGACTAAACTTGACTATGGTGGCACAGGAACGCTGGGATGTGATAACGAGGCAATTATATTAACAAGAAGCCCGTGTACCCACGACAACTCAGACCCAAGAACTGGCAACCGAACACACGACACATGAGGCTTAAATATATGTCATAATTATCATCAATGAGGTGCATTTGACGAGCTGCTGCAAGGACCAGCTGCGTGCAAGGCAGTTGCATGACCACACCCCTGGCATAAACACAGCCATGTTATGTTGATTCATGTGCAAATGTTTCACTAAACGTCACTTTGTACACTTGAATAAATATTCACAACGGCTGGCAAGGGAGGCCGAGATGCCGTTGCAAGACGTAATCCCATTAAAGGACATCAAGGTGCTATGTCAGTCTTTTTGTTGAAATATCACACTTGCACAGGTTATATCCCCAAAATCAAACATACTTGATTTTTCATATTGGCATCGTAGGGCTATCGCATGACCAAATCGTTGATCGTGATTGCAAAAGCAACATGCCAGTAGTGCGGCTAAAGTCTTGTAGACGGATCCATCATAATCACAAGAGAGTTTGGGCTATGAGTTTGTAGTTGGCTAATTCTTTACAAGGCAGTTGTTAGAATTTAAAATTGAGCTTTTTTTTTGGCCCTTCCTTCAGGGTATAGCACACTAATCCAGTCATGAAACATCCAGTATCTGGTGCCTGGAAGAACCTCTGCCCAAGCCCAAGGTCGATACTGAACAGGCTCTCTCAACAATTTGGGGCTCCATCTTCCTCAAGCTGAGGCCAGGGTAGGCTCTCAAGAGTACATACCCTGGCAGGTATATCCCTAAATTATTCAAAACTGATGTGATGAATATGTGGAATTGTTTCAAAGGGGCTGAATAAAGTTTGTAAATTATTATATTACATGCAACCAAGAAGTTCAGAAGAGAAAAGATGTTTTTTTTTTTTTCTTTCCCCGATGCAGTCTGCCATGTTTCACTTATAGAACACATACAGTATGTATACACACAGGGATTGTTCCTTTTCCAGGTACAGTGTCACAGGAAGGAATTAATCCCTTCATTAACTGGACTGTGTAACAATGTGTCCCTTGCGGCCCTGTTCCCTAAATATGGAGTACTTTGTTGTGCACGGCTGCCTGATGGATGTAGTGTTTAATAGCCATTACCAGCACAGTGAGGACCCAAAACAGGAGCTGTATTCATTTCTAGGGACTGACGCAATGAATTTTGTGAAACACGATATATCATCCTTGATACTTCTGATTTCATATCAGGGTGGTGTGAAGCAAAGACTGTAAGGTGCAAGAGCATGTCTCCGAGGGATGCACGAGAAAATGGATGTATCACATTCTATTTAACGGAACTAATTCACAGTGACATTAAGTTACAGACAGGTCTCAAACAGATTCATTCCAGGCTTGCACTTATTTTGGAGAGCTGCTGGTGGTGTACATTCTCGGATTTCTTGCTTTGCTGACTTGGCGGTGTTTGCAGCCATTCAGCCCTTCTGTTCTTAGCCTCCATCCCTTAACAACCCAACAGACTTAAGAGGGATTGACAAGGACTTCATTGGTCAAAATGAGATTATGGGCCTTGACATAGTCAGCAGTTGACGTTGAGACCGTGACACCAATGAGCCCTATCTTACACTGTTCATTATACGGATGGTGGTGTTACAGACAGTGGTGTGATGAAAGTAAGACTGCATAGCATGACGGCGGACTAGGAGGCTACTCAAGAGCATGCTGTGGAGGAAAAAAGTGAAAGGGAAAAAAAAAGTGATTGAACATTAGAATTTTCTGAAAAGAGTTCATAATTACAGAATCAACATGTAAATCATGTAAATTGTTGTAGATTTAAAGGCAATTGGCAAAATGATATGATGGGACTCAGACCAGCAACAAGCCTTTTGTGTTTTAAGTTTAAAGATGATCGTTTTAAAGCAACATTTCAACCAAGCAGTCTTGTTCACTTGAATTCCCCACTGCATGGTTGAGTAAATCCTGATCAGGCTGAGCTACGTAAAGTGTGTGTGACATGATAGCAGTAAGATGGCATGTAACTGTTTTTAATGAGTTAACAGGTATCCCCTGATCTTTAAATGTCTTAAATTAGATTTTCCACCATTAAGGCCTTAATGATTCCTTAAAATGACATATGATCCTTTCATCCACCATTCAAAAGTCAAGTTACAACAGACTCAATTAACACCACTGCTTTATCTGCCTTGCTCTGTCAAGTACTGCACGAATATGTAACTACAGTTTTTGCCGTAGTCGTCATCGACATGACGGATTTTCATACATCCATCAATTTTCTGAGCCGCTTATCCTCATAAGGGTCATAGGAGTGCTGGAACCTATCACAGCTGCTATCAGGCAGGAGGCGGGGTACACCCTGAAGTGGTTGCCAGCCAATTGCAGGGCACACAGGGACAGACAAGAGTCGCACTCACAATCTCACTTAGGGGGAATTTAGAGTCTCCAATTAATCTACTTTTTTGGGATGTCCGAGGAAACCAGAGTGCCCGGAGAAAACCCACAAAGGTATGGGTGGAACATGTAAACTCTACACAAGGGAGGCTGGGATTTGAACCCCAGTCCACAAAAGTGTGATGCCAGCATACAAACCTGTTTCATCATTGTAACGACTTAATGGATTTTATTTTGTTAATATGTATCCGTAATACACAATAAAGCCAGTTGAAAATGTACAGAAAACCAAGAAGCTATAACATGGGGAAGAGAAATAAGGAAGTGAAATACTCAAGCGAATCAGTGACCTCTCTCACTGGACCTCATTTATGGAATATTCTTGAGCAAAAATGTGTTGTTTGACTGAACAACAATCCTCTTCTATGAACAAAAGTAGGAAAAGTCTTACACAAATTCTTCCCGTATTCCTAACAGGGACAAGCGGGATAGAAAACAAATCGCTAGCTGGGATACCCAAACCACTTGGAAAAACACAAAATGTGATGCATGTAGCGTTGGTGTATTTTGATGCAAACATTTGCGATGCTCACGTTCCTCGTAACATATCAATTTGACTTTAACTCCATTTGTAATTTTGCTGTAAAACAATGGATCCCAAAATGAGTGTTACATAACATTTCAGGGACAGAGAAAAGTTCAGATTACATTATGCTACTTTCGGTATTTCTTCAGCCTATCTTTACTGTTGTTAATTAATGTGGAAAAAAAAAGATAGTTTGAAGTAGATAACAGCAAAAAACCCACTCACAATACTCTTGAGTTTTACCTTTTAACCTCAGCATTAGTTCATACCACTGAGGCCGATTTGTGTTGAACATTTGAGTCTCTTGATTTAATAGCAACTGGTGCTTTCATTTTTGTTGATGATTGGTTTTGCAAAATAAAAACCAAACCCAAAATAACTGCAGACATTGAATTATTTTATGACAGGAAACTACCCATTTCCAGTGAAGTGTGAGACGCAGAAACAAACAGTATGCCGTGTGATGCAGATTGGAAGTGTTAGGTCCTGCAAATTCAACAAATAAATAAACATGAAGCTTTGAAGACCAAGTTTAGGGTTTTATTAGAGATAAAGGGAGCGTATGCACGGATGTTTGGAGTAAACCACAACTAGTCAAATCACTCAGTTTAATATGTATATGCTACACAACTTTCAATCAAGGTTATCATAGTTAGTCATGTCATCATTAAATATCTTTTTAAAAAAAGGCAACACAATTGGATAACGTGCTTTGGATTAAACACTGTATAAGGAATAAGGGAATTACTTGGATGCGGACATTTCTGGGTATCTTAAACAAGTTATTATTCCTACTACTACTGGTTACATTTCAAGTTGAAAAAAAACAAGAAAAAAATATAGGTACACCGACCCCAAGAGTCTCTTCTCTAACTCACGATCCGAGATTTCCGTTCAGACATTTCAAATGTTTATATAAGCAGTCAGTCGGCACCGTGTTAATAACAGGACTACAATATCAACTGCCATAATTTTTAAAAACGCCTTCTTGATATGTATTCTTAATACGTTCCATACTTTTATCACAGTTATGCTACAATCAGATCGATAAATAGTGTTGCGTGTGTGTGTGTGTGTGTGTGTGTGTGTGTGCTAGCTGCTTGGAGACCCACAGTCTTCACAGGAGCCCAAGTGTGGCAGTTGAATATGTTCTGTCATTCTCCTGAGGTGTAAAACAGTACACGCGCAGGGGAAACAAGAGAGCTAACATAATCAAAATCTTTTCATAGGTGTTTTTTGTCTTCTCTTTTTAGAATGAGTCCATGGCCTTGAATTCGCTGAGGGCTTGGACAGGGGAGATGTGTTTCTTCTGAGAGCCACGTCGCACGCGAGTCTGGCACTCTTCCGGCTTCTCCCTTTTCACTAGCGGCTTTTTCTCCGGAGCCTTCATGCGCCAAGACACCACGGGTGAGTTGACGGCAGCTGTCCCGTACACCTTCTGGTACTTGGTGGAGGCCACGTATGAGGCTTTGACCGTCAGCACCACGGCATTCATGAGGTTCTTGGCAGCCTGGATGAGGGAGGTGGCGCTATCCAGCTGCGAGAGAAAAACATTTAAAGTCAATTCCAATGAGTCAGTTCTTTGGCACATTGGCTCGTTTTGCGCATGAGGAAGCATTAGCGCGCCTAGGTGGGAGATCTTCCCCGCAACTGTCAATTAGGTGGGATAAAACCGAGTGCTCGTTATTTGACGTCTTCCTTTTGAGGCTGCTAATGAGCGGAGGCAGGGTCAGGTGTGCTGTTTCCGCCTGTTTTGTTTGGCTGACATTTAAGGGTCGCTGGCCAGTGGGCCTCCTCGGACCACATGCAGAGACAAGTCAACTGTTTAGCTTTAATGAGTGTGGATTCCAGTCAACTACCATGAAAAGGTTCAAATCTCAGCAGGACCCGCACATCCCACATGAGATAAACATGTATACGAAAGTCCAAAGAAATAATCACCAGGGTGCAGGGAAACCCAAAGATCAACAGATGAGGGTCTCTTCATCTAATTAGACAAAAAAAAAAATAAATTAAACAAAGTTGTGCTGTAAAAAGCGTAACAATAAAAGAGTGGGGATTTCACTGGGTTACAAAAAAAGAAATGTAGACACACACACACACGCACACACACATCCATCCATCCATCATTCCATCCATTTTCTTTCCCGCTTATCCTAACAACGGTCGTGGGGAGCGCTGGAGCCTATCCCATCTCTCAACGGCCAGGAGGCGGGGTACACCCTGAACTGGTTGCCAGCCAATCACAGGGCACATGGAGATAGACAACAGTCTCACTCACAATCACACCTAGGGCAATTTAGAGTGTCCAATTAATGTTGCATGCTTTTGGGATGTGGGTGGAAACCAGAATGCCTGGAGAAAACCCATGCAGGCACATAGAGAACATGGAAACTCCACACAGGCGGGGCCAGGATTTGAAACTCGCTATATATATTATGCTATGGATTTTTTATGAAATTTGATTTTCTTCCAAAATCAAATATATATATTTTTAATTTCACTACTACTACTTTTTAAGAAAAAAAATCATGTTCAAACAGTTTATTAGTAAAATGTTTAAAACTGGTGACACTGCAGCGCAACTGGCTAGAGCATTGAGCTCACAGTTCTGAGGACTGGGGTTCAATCCCGCCCCCGCCTGTGTGGAGTTTGCAAGTTTTCCCCCCATGCATGTGTGGGTTTTCTCCAGGCACTGGGTTTCCTACCACATCCCAAAACATGCACTGATTGGACACTCTAAATTGTCTCTAGGTGTGATTGTGAGTGCGACTGTCTGTCACCATGTTCCCTGCGATTGGCTGGCAACATCTTCAGGGTGTACACCACCTGCCCAGTGATAGCTGGGATAGGCTACAACACTCCCTCAATCCTTGTGAGGATAAGTGGCTCAAAAATGGATGGATGGATGTTCCAAACTTCACTTTTTGCCAATCGAATAGTCAAAGGTGATGAAAGTAAGGCCCTGTATATCGAATGTTACGTGTGGCCCTTCTTACAAGTTAGGACTCAGTTCCCTTACATGTATGCCCTGAATTTGAGAATGCCTGATATGAAGAAAAAATACCTGTACATGTCAACAAAAACAAACAAAGAAATGTGTCCAAATGGGTCAAAAAGTTGTCCTGATTCAGCAAAACTAGTGTGATTCACCACATCAAAACTGTCCCACACCACCTGAAAAGTCTTCTACAATAAATTTGTTCTGATGAGTGTTTTGATGTACAGCGGCAAGACAAGCAAGCATGAATCACCACTTTATTCATTTATTATTTTAGTCTGCCCAACTTAGTGACATCATTGAAATATTTAGTGAATCATTCTGACTTGTGACAATGACAATAGTTTTCATCATGTTGGCAACATCCTTATTTCCTGCATGTTGGAGAGATGAAGGGTATTTACCCTCATTATGAATCATTTGCTGTCTGTTCTCAAAATGACAGCACACTTTAAAATTTGAGACAGTTTCTGCACACTTTTTGGTTTTGTTCAAGAAGATAAAGTACAGTATATTTTAATGATCACTGAAGACTAATTACAAATATTTAATGTGTTTATTTCCCAACCACAACAACATTCAATATATCATATCCAACCCAAGTTTTTTTAAACAATACAATTTAATGTTGTGTTTCAATACAATAAATTAGTAAGAACACAATTAAGATTAGCATTATTGGTGTGGCCGTTAACAAACGTTCCAGTTTCTGAAAAGGATGCATTGGAAAATTAGCTAGCTTTGTGTTATTATATGCTTGTAAATTATTAAATAACAACAATGATTTGGAATACAATATTTATTAGTTAATATAAAAAAGAAGAAAACAACAAATTAAATGAACAGATTTTTCATCTTTTTAATTTATTTTTTTATAACACTAGAAATTTAAGGATGTTAGTTTTTTGTTTTTCATACATTTTTAATTGATTTAATTGTTAAGAAAATGATAAATTGTGAGATGATGAAACAAAAAGTGGTAAGAATGAAAGAACTAAGAATGATAAAGTAAGAAAATCAGTGAATTATTTTTCCTGAAAAAGTTTGAGTAAAGTGCCTAGTGCAGTTAGAATGCTCTTTTCATAGAGCGCAACATTAAATACTGATACATATATAGGTTTCTAAAGATGTAGGCATATTTAGAGCCTGATCCAGCAGCCTGTGTTGGTAGAAGACCATAGTGCATTGTATGTTTCGAGACCATCTAAATATGCCTATACGCCATTTAAGAGCACTTTCTCACTATGCGTGTTTAGAACATCATTCTTCTTATTGGCTTGATGATTAACAGTGGTTAAGTTTTTATTCAGTATTATTTTGGGAATCGTGTATGTAAATATTGCGATTGGCAGGCAACCGTTTCAGCGTGTAGCCCGCCATCTGCCTGAAGATAGCTGGGATAGGATCCAGCACTCCTGCGACCCTCGTGAGGATAACCGGCACAGAAAATGGGTGTTTGGATGGATGAAGCGTGTTGCATGATTATGGAAGCCAGCAAATACTCCAAGCAGTAATTGCCCTTGGTAATGACAAGTATATTTTATAATTTTATGGCTTACTAAAAGGTATTCATCTCAAAATCATTTTAAATGGTATTTCGAGGTCTACTGTCATGAAATGCATGATTTTTAGTGTTTTTAATTTAAAAAAAAAGGCAGCCAGAATGCAGCCATCTGTTTTTGCACTACACAACATGTTGTTGACATATATGGCTTTTTGTAACTCCCGCCATAAAAATCCTCTTGAGGGATTTGTTTTGGAGAAGAAGCAGGAAGTGACGTTGTCAGCAGACGCCCACTCAGGTGAGTTCGTGTGTTTCTACTAATTTAACCTGCTGGAAGGTAGCTCTTTGTTCCTTCGTGTTATCCAAAATGCTGGCTCGTTGTATTGCTGGATATTGCTCGAAAACACAAAAGACACGGTTTGTCGTGAAAATGGATTGCACAGGTGGAAAGCACAAGAGCTTCGTGGGTTCCAAATGACAGGTAGGTGCATGTAGAGCTATTTAAAAAAATAATAGTTTGGGGTAATCCTTCGCTCATAACATAACAAAAGATCCACGTACGTAAGTCAGGGGTGCTAAATGTGTCAATGTGTGTGTCGGATGACTTCCGCGTCGGCTCGCCAGCGAAGGATTCTGAGATTAACTGCTAGGCTTGATTTTTAATATTGTGTCTGAAAAGCAGGTGCAAACTCTAGAGCTCTGTATAACCAAGACAAAGAGATGCAAATGAGACAGGAAGCGATTTTTTTGCTTTCATAAATGTTTTTGGATGCCAGAAACGAAAATTATTTTGACACGTCCTTTCAGCAATGAAATGTTGATGTTTCTGATTGGCCTATTGCTGCGTTCACGCCTGACGTTAATTGGACCAATCATGCGAGGTGATCACACATAAGGTCATTGCCGTTCACGTGAATAGGTGGGAAGTACAGTATGTTAGACGTGATGCGAGTGGAGCAGACACACGAATATTCATTTCCTTTCACCATTTGCTTGCAAGATTTGCCATTGATAATGGTGAGGACAGAGTCAGCCTGGGGGAGAGGGCATGCCACAGGGCACCGTGGTCGCTCAAAGCGCTTTGCTGGTTCCCGCCAGTTGCAGGCCAGCGCAGCTGGAAATTGAGTAAGCTAAAGGGGAAAAACGAACCAGCCAGTGCCTATGTAGAGGAAAATGTTAATTCATAAAATGGGTTGATTGTTCTGATATACTGTATTCAAAGTCGGAAGTGGACATAAGTTTAGATTTCTACATACATCTACAAGGGTAAAAGGAAAATAAGAATCCAATGGGGGCGCTCAAAGCACACTGCCCACAGGTACAAGTGCAAGACTGAGGTTGGAGGAGCAATAAAAGAGGCGCAAATTAGGTGAATAGATGTTCAGGACAATCTAACTAGTTCAATGCACACTGGGACATGAGACTAAATGAATTCTCGCATCAGGTGTGAGTGCAGATAAGGACTGACTTGGAGCCAGTCACAAGAAGGAGTCATGCCATATTGCCTATGACAGATGCCTTTGAACTCTACATTTCCATCCATCTGGGTCATTTTGATAACAGTGACAATTGGTGTTGGCCTCTCCCAGTACGGGAATTGAGTGATTTTCTGCCACTCATTAATGTGTTTGTTTGTCTCTCCTGCAAACACTGCCATTTCCATAAATTCAAACCTCGTTTTGTGCTTGGGGGAATCTGCCAAGTTTTGTAAGGTGAAAATCATAAAGTGTACACTACGTGCAAACCCCTCTTTTGAACATGGTGGTCTTCGCCACTTTTACACCTGTTGCCAATATTGAGAGAGAGAACATGCATTTTAGCACTTGCTAGTCTGGATTTTAGTAGCTCAAGCCAAACATCATTAAAATGCAGCGTTTGGTGATATAAAAGTAAGTAAGTAAGTTTCTTTCGGCTTGTCCCTTTCGGGGTCGCCACAGCGTGTCATCTCAGATGAACGCACATATGTTTGCCACAATTTTTATGCTGGATGCCCTTCCTGACGCAACCCTTCTCAGGGAGTGGAGGCCCCAGTGGGATACGAACCCACAACCCCTGGTTTATCAAACCAGTGCTCTAACCACTGAGCTACGGGGCCTCCGTTTGGTGATATGAGTTGATTCAATTTCTAGTTGTTCAAGTAATAAATAGTTTACATCAGGAGTGCTCAATGCAGCCCTATGGGGGCACAAACCAGTGCAATCTGTAGGCCGGTCCCAAGCCCGGATAAATGCAGAGGGTTGCGTCAGGAAGGGCATCCGGCGTAAAAACTGTGCCAAACAAATATGAGCGTTCATCTAAAGAATCCCATACCGGATCGGTCGTGGCACAGAGCCTACAACTGAGTGTAGGGACTTTGAATGTTGGGACTATGACAGGAAAAGCTCAGGAGTTGGTTGACATGATGATTAGGAGAAAGGTTGATATTCTGTGCATCCAAGAGACCAGGAGGAAAGGTAGTAAGGCTAGAAGTTTAGGAGAGGGGTTTAAATTATTCTACCATGGAGTAGATGGGAAGAGAAATGGAGTAGGGGTTATTTTAAAGGAAGAGCTGTCTAAGAATGTCTTGGAGGTGAAAAGAGTATCAGATCGAGTGATGAGACTAAAATTTGAAATTGAGGGTGTTATGTATAAAGTGGTTAGCGGCTATGCCCCACAGGGAGGCTGTGACCTAGAGTTGAAAGAGAAATTCTGGAAGGAACTAGATGAAGTAGTTCTGAGCATCCCAGACAGCGAGAGAGTTGTGATTGGTGCAGATTGTAACGGACATATTGGTAAAGGAAACAGGGCGATGAAGAAGTGATGGGTAAGTACGGCATCCAGGAAAGGAACTATGAAGGGCAGATGGTGGTGGACTTTGCAAAAAGGATGGAGATGGCTGTAGTGAACACTTATTTCCAAAAGAGGGAGGAACATATAGTGACCTACAAGAGCGGAGGTAGAACCACGCAGGTAGATTATATTTTGTGCAGACGATGTAATCTGAAGGAGGTTACTGACTGTAAAGTAGTGGTAGGGGAGAGTGTAGCTCGACAGCATAGGATGGTAGTATGTAGGATGATTCTGGTGGTGGATAGGAAGATTAAGAAGACAAAGGTAGCGCAGAGAACCATGTGGTGGAAGCTGAGAAAGGAAGAATGTTGTGCGTCCTTCCGGAAAGAGGTGAGACAGGCTCTCGCTGGACAACCGAAGCTCCCGGAAGACTGGATGACGACAGCCAAGGTGATCAGAGAGACAGGCAGGAGAGTACTTGGTGTGTCATATGGTAGGAAAGGGGAGAAGGAGACTTGGTGGTGGAACCCCAAAATACAGGAAGTCATACAAGGAAAGAGATTAGCGAAGAAGAAGTGGGATACTGAGAGGACTGAGGACAGGCGAAAGAAGTACATCGAGATGCGACGTAGGGCAAAGGTAGAGGTGGCAAAGGCTAAACAAGAGGCATATGAAGACATGTACACCAGGTTGGACACGAAAGAAGGAGAAAAGGATCTCTACAGGTTGGCCAGACAGAGGGATAGAGATGGGAAGGATCTGCAGAAGGTTAGGGTGATTAAGGATAGAGATGGAAATGTGTTGACTGGTGCCGGTAGTGTGCTAAATAGATGGAAAGAATATTTTGAGAAGTTGATGAATGAAGAAAATGAGAGAGAAGGAAGAGTTGAAGAGGCAAGAGTGAAGGACCAGGAAGTGGAAATGATTACTAAGGGGGAAGTCAGAAAGGCACTACAAAGGATGAAAAATGGAAAGGCATACCGGTAGAGGTATGGAAGCAATTTGGAGAGATGGCTGTGGAGTTTTTGACCAACTTATTCAACAGAATACTAGCGGGCGAAAAGATGCCTGAAGAATGGAGGAAAAGTGTTCTAGTTCCCATTTTTAAGAACAAAGGGGATGTTCAGAGCTGTGGGAACTATAGAGGAATAAAGTTGATGAGCCACACAATGAAGTTATGGGAAAGAGTAGTGGAGGCTAGACTCAGGACAGAAGTAAGTATCTGCGAGGAACAGTATGGTTTCATGCCTAGAAAGAGTACCACAGATGCATTATTTGCCTTGAGGATGCTCGTGGAAAAGTACAGAGAAGGTCAAAAGGAGCTACATTGTGTCTTTGTGGATCTAGAGAAAGCCTATGACAGAGTACCAAGAGAGGAACTGTGGTACTACATGCGTAAGTCTGGTGTGGCAGAGAAGTATGTTAAAATAGTACAGGACATGTATGATGGCAGCAGAACAATGGTGAGGTGTGCCTTAGGTGTGAGAGAGGAATTTAAGGTGGAGGTGGGACTGCATCAGGGATCAGCTCTGAGCCCCTTCCTGTTTGCAGTGGTAATGGATAGGCTGACAGATGAGGTTAGACTGGAATCCCCTGGGACCATGATGTTTGCAGATGATATTGTGATATGCAGTGAAAGCAGGGAGCATGCAGAGGAACAATTAGAAAGATGGAGACATGCACTGGAAAGGAGAGGAATGAAGATTAGCCAAAGTAAAACAGAATATATGTGCGTGAATGAGAAGAGTGGAGGGGGAAGAGTGAGGCTACAGGGAGAAGAGATAGCGAGGGTAGACGACTTCAAATACTTGGGGTCAACAATACAGAGCAATGGAGAGTGTGGTCAGGAAGTGAAGAAACGGGCCCAAGCAGGTTGGAACAGTTGGCGGAAGGTGTCTGGTGTGTTATGTGACAGAAGAGTGTCTGCTCGGATGAAGGGCAAAGTTTACAAAACAGTGGTGAGGCCGGCCATGATGTACGGATTAGAGACGGTGGCACTGAAGAAACAACAGGAAGCTGAACTGGAGGTGGCAGAAATGAAGATGTTGAGGTTCTCGCTCGGAGTGACCAGGTTGGATAGGATTAGAAATGAGCTCATTAGAGGGACAGCCAAAGCTGGATGTTTTGGAGACAAGATTCGAGAGAGCAGACTTCGATGGTTTGGACATGTTCAGAGGCGAGAGAGTGAGTATATTGGTAGAAGGATGCTGAGGATGGAGCTCCCAGGAAAAAGAGCGAGAGGAAGACCAAAGAGAAGGTTTATGGATGTGGTGAGGGAAGACATGAGGGCAGTTGGGGTTAGAGAGGAAGATGCAGGAGATAGGCTAAGATGGCAAAAGATGACACGCTGTGGCGACCCCTAACGGAACAAGCCGAAAGGAAAAGAAGACATCAGGAGTGCTCAATGTGTAAATCGGGATTGACCAGTCAATCGCCGAGGCAGTTTTGGTCGAAGGCGTGACGGCGTGCCAAAAAAAAAAAAAAAAAGATCTATCAGCCGATCATCCATCTCGTTGCTTGATTCAGGTGCATAATACATCAATCGCATGCAGAAAAAGGCACATTCTAGCAAGCTGGTCTCCTATTGACCGTCTCTCTTTTGCTTTCTCCACGACAATCACAGCGATGCTCACGTGGAACCCAACCCCCCGCCTCCCTCAGTAGGTCGCGAGAGGCTGGGTGCTTGAAAAATAGATCTTGGGGTAAACAAGTCTGGGCACCTCTGGTTTACATGTTAAAAAAACTGGCTAATTGAACACTTAAGTTAAACAATGCTAACAGGGTTCATGAGACTTAAAACGTCCCCCACACATTTGATCGACTGTGATTCGATGAAACTGGCTCAGAAACAACTGCATACTATTCATTTGCAAGAACTTTAGTCCTTTATTGTGACCTTGAACTGAATGTAGTGGGAGGGCTGCAGCACAGCGTATATAACATTGCTTAAGTGTACTGATGGCCCAAAGGTGGCAGTGAGAAGTGGTCATACTTACCCCAGACACAATGAGCTCCCCGCCCAAGTTCTGCACTTCAGCTTTCACTTTGCTGCAGATATTGAGCTGATGACAGTACAGTGCAATTCTCTGTAGATAGGCAAGGAGATCTTGTTTGCAGGCTGAGTCGGGACACTGGATAGCAAAAAGAAAGAAAAAAACAATAGTCACGAGGTGCTAGTGGTTTGTTACACAGGAGAGGTGTGTGGGATGAGATGCTTTCCATCAAGGGCAAATTCTTCTCTGACTTTTGTGTACCACAGTGTTGACATCGTGTTTAGGTAGTGTAAACAACATGGTTGAGATTGATGCTACTAAAACATCATATTGCCCACTTAAAGCCTAGTACATGTTAAATGTTCAACAGGATAGAGTCCTTCTGCCACTGTTCAGTCACTCTGTCAATGAACATTAAAATTAACATTATCAAAAAAATAACTGCTGAGATTACCTGTCCGCCAAAGTGACCAGTTGGGATTTAATGTCTGTTTTAAGGTTGAGAATTGTTTTCCTCCATTGGTCATCAGATAAAATCTCGTCCGGCAAGTGTCAGATGCTCGGGGTGTGATGTGAGCAGGTGTGTTATGATGGCAAAGCAAGCAAATCGTCTTGGCACAACTCTCACACATCTTCCTGCGCATTGATCGAATCAAATATTTCTTTGCAGATGTAGTGGTTGACACACATTGAAGGGAAACACTTTTGTGACAAAATGTATTTTTTCTGACACCTGTCATGGAACTTTTCTGACAATTCGTAGTCATGCATCCATTTCTCAGCCGCTTAACCTCACAAGGGTCGTGGAACAATTCATAGTCAATCTACAAATGATAGTTACTACTGCTGGTGTTTTTTAAATTCTCAGATGTGTATTGATATATAGTTTTCTACAGAGAATGCTGATGACTATTCCTGCTGCTGTTGACATTAGCTTCATTATACTTTATACTACCCTACTTACAAAAAGTTTGGGCTTTTTGGTAAATTTCAGGTTGAACCTAGCGTGGTATCTTTGCTGCTCGGCTCTTTCCCCGAGAACGGCAAGTTGGGAAAAATGTCCTGGAACATTGAGGAGATGGACATGTTCATTCAGTGGTCTACAGATGTGGTGGTAATTAGGTTAAACTGTTAACTGTGCATTTTAGGTTCATCTTGAAATTTCACTCAAAAGTCCATTATCCTTGACTTTTTGCAAGTAGGTTATAGTAAATATCCGTATATTCATGTGCAGTGCGTGATTCACAGCCTCAGGTATATATTTATTGTTTAGGACCAGTTGACACATATACTGATTTTTGACTAATAATCTTATTCTTGTGTGTTCACTCCGCTGTAAAACAGCACATTCGCTACTGTGGTACCAAAAAAAGGCATATTCTTCTTTATTCTATTTCATAAAATGTTGACCTTGTTACAGGAGAACCTTGACCTTGCTGTGCACCTGGTCATGAGCTTAAAAGTTGTCCACGTGACGCTTTCATCAATAAAAAGCTAAAAGGCTAAAGAACGTGTCAATATTTTCACATGTGATTTAAAAGCAATCATATCTTGCCTTACTTGTAAAGGGAACAGATTTATAGATGTGCTTTAAATTTTAAAATGAGGTTAAATATTTACATGCAATATATGTTTTTTATGTATTGGGCAGATGGCTAATCTGTATGCATGTCAAAAATGATTAAGGCCAGAATACATTAAACACAAATTGGATAATTGGCAAAGTAATCCATACATATTATAACTTAACATTTTAAAGAGTTTTTTTTTTCAGGAAAAACAAGTTTAATCGTGTCCAATTGAATGCGGCAAACTGTTCAGACAAAAACAGCAGGGTTCTATCATTTTGCTAATGATAACTCGGCAGTACCACACCGAGGGAAGTCAAAATGATGTTGATGTCGGGCAGTTTGCTTTTGCAGCGGCGTCATGAAGGACAGTTTAGGAGGAAATTGGAGTTCTGCTGCAGCGAGACAAAGAATCATAAAATACTGATTCTTGCTGATTCTGATGAATGACAGTCTGCACCTACAAGGCCCGGTAGCGATAATACCGGTGGTATATCTCACTACACAAGTCCTGTGACTATGAATAAAGATTAGGCAGCAACTGGTGCAACAGCTGGCCGCCGGTTTCCATAGCATCAATGTGTCTACACTTCAGCTTTAAAAAGTAAATAGTTTTTGGCACATTTAATGAACATCTAAGCGGCACATATTTGCTTCCTCTTTTTATCACCTTACAATGTTTTAGCATATGTTTTTTTGCGGAGGTTGATAAATACAAACTAGGCAAGTATTCAGCAAACCTCCAACAAACGTCCGTTTTATTGGGAATGATCTGCAAAGCCATACTGTTACAATCCGCCTCTTTATGTTTGTGCAAGTGGACCGTAACAATGAAAAGTAGATTTTTTTTTTTTTTTATCTATAGGCAGAATTATTTTGTTACAGATAAAATTTAAAGATCTCTTAGTCCTTTGTCCAGAACCTTTTATATAATTTGAGTGCAATCTTGCTAACTCATTTGATGGAGGTTAGTTTAAAAGTACTGTACATTTTGAACAACAAAGAATCTGAAAATAACCCCACCAGGTCTTCAGCTTTTACACAGTTGGCACATATTGCTTTATGTCTATTCTGGAATCTTTCCCGAGTCTTGGCCAACAAAGCCCCTGGTGAGTTTTGAACTGCATTAGCTACTCCATCACTGTGAGCATAACTGGGAAACAAGAGCCTACTTTAAGACATTAATATTAAAGGGTCCTAACTAGAGCATTCAGAAGCACCGTGTGGGGAAAGGCACATCTCATTTTCTTAGCTTGTGGGCTCGGCCAGTCAGTGAAGCAAAACATCTCGCTGTGATATGAGTACACCCCCACCAGTACAGTTTCCTGCCCACTCACTTTGAGCATAATTGAATGAACATGTTTGAATCCTTCATTCAAAGTGTACTATATGATGAAAAAAAAAATAACCTACAAGTGTCATTTGAAGCAACGGTTTATGTTTGCAGCAAAGATTACTTTGAGAGCAGTCAAGCAAGGAGCTGCCACGAACTTCCTGCAAGTGTCTGAATGTAGCCTGGAGTGTAGCTGAATCTCATAGTCAGTGAGGCACAAGGAAGCAACTCCTTGGGCGTGATCACTGCTAACTGCACTTAACACTGCTGGCACATGAACACTTCAACACATACACATTGCTGCCTCGGGCCTGTTTGATGCACACATGACACAATTGTTCCTCTTTGTACCGTTGACTTACAGTCCATTTCTACCACAGGCTGCCTGTTGAAATAAACACGATGGCTCATTGACTGACAAGGCACTCTTTGTTAGTGTTGATATGCTATTTTCTCATCAGACAAATCCTCTCTGAATGTTTTAGAATTACTGGGTTTGTTTTTAGTCTCGAGGTGTCACTTATGTTCTTTTGTAATTATATTTTTGTGTAATATAATGAACCTAAAACTGCAAATGTGTTCACATTGGATAATTCAAGAATATGGTGTGAACTCTGGTGTCCAAATGACTGAATCTTCCATGTGTCCTTCCTCTTCTTTTCCATTGTCCAACCATCCATCCATTTTCTGAGCTGCCTATCTTCACGAGGGTCGTGGGAGTGTTGGAGCCTATCCCAGCTATCATTGGGCAGGAAGCGGGGTACACCCTGAAGTGGTTGCAGGGCACACTTTTCCATTGTAATTATAATAGGGTATAATTAGGGTTAAATACGCAATATGACATTAGTCTTGTATTTCTATTTCAAGTAAAAAAAGCAGCAACACAAAATCACCATAGCTGTGAAAGACAAATTGAGTATATTTGAAATGAAAGCATTGTGACAGATCCCAGTCGTGGATGTTACACACAGTCTCAAAATATGCCTTCCAGCTGACTGGACCACTGGATTGATGTTAAACTGTCATCTCCTTTCGTTAACAAAGCAAGATGGTTTTGAATTTGGACATCTTGTATCTGACACTAAAATACTGTACGGCTGTTAAGTTGTCGTGAAAAATACAAAAAAAAAAAAAGGTTGTAGTGGAGGTCCATGTAAGATTTTGATTTGAGTAACGAAGCAGACATGCATTTATTTTTGTCCTTTCTTGCCACGTATCCTGATCTGCTGCAGTGACAAATTTAGGGATGGCCATGTTGCTCAACCAATGAATGACTGGCAGTGGTATACTTTACCCATATAGTATAGTGTTGATACAGTGACCGGTACAAGAAGTATTTAGTATCTAGGCTACATGGGGAGTAGAGTTATTGACTTGGACTTTCTCGAGTTGATCAGAGTCCCTGTTTTGATGACCTGTGACTTGACAAAAACTAAAAGACTTGATTTGAGAATAAAAAACTTGGTTGGGACTTGACTTGATACATGATGACTTGAGTTTATTGTTGTTCATGTTATATGTTCTGTAACATCTCAAATTAAATGGTTACAATATGCAAGTGCATGCTGCAAGTGAACAGTTTCATGATTTAAGGATTAACTTGACAATCAGTCAAACCCCTCCCTCATCACTGTAATACAGATTTAAGATGACACGTTGCATCCCAGCAAAGTTCGGTCATCTTCCCACAGAAAAGCGAGACTCCGATGCGAAATAGATTACTAGCCTGCAACGTGTAGCAGCCTTCAGTTTATGAAATTTGAATGAAGATAAAAAGTGTCGATTCAAAAATCAGATTTATAATTTTAGAGTTTAAAATTATGCTGAACTGGAAGTGATGCAGGCATTGCTCTGATCTTTCACTTCCATCATAAATAATTACATTTTCATTTATCCCGTACATGCTACACCACAAAGAAGCACACCCTGTCATTTCAGAGCAGTGACACAATTGCTGGAGAGAAAGTGCCAAAACTCATTCAATAGCTTGCTCAAATTATCTTGGTTCCAAGTTCAGGGTTGCTGGCATTCAGTCATGACTCTAAACTGACACGGAAACATGATTTGAAATAGTTCAAATTTGAGAAAATGCAGTGGTAGTGGTTTTAAATCATGGCAGATTTCAGTTTAAAATACTACTTACATGGAAAAAATCACCTCACTTAAAGCCAAAATCCACAATTTTTTTGTTGTCGTAAAAAATAAACATTTTTGCCGAAGCCATTATAAGGGTAGATGACAAAATGCTGATTAAGCCTATCATTTCCTATATCATCTTCATATGTAGTGAAGGTGGGTGACACGGTGGTGCAGCTGGAAAGCATTGGCCTCACAGTTCAATCCTGGTCCCGCCTGTGTGGAGTTTGCATCTTCTCCCCATGCCTGCGAGGGTTTTCTCCGGGCACTCCGGTTTCCTCCCATGTCCCAAAAACATGCAACATTAATTCGACACTCTAAATTGACCCTAGGTGTGATTGTGAGCGCAACTGTTGTCTGTCTCCATGTGCCCTGCGATTGGCTGGCAACCAGTTCAGGGTGTACCCTGCCTCCTGCTCGTTGACAGCTGGGATAGGCTTCAGCACTCCCAGGACCCTTGTGAGGATAAGTGTCATAGAAAATGGACGAAAGGATATTTAATGAATGTATGATTCATTTCCATATTTGCCCAGTTGGCACAGCACCAAAATGACGTAGAAGGATAAGGCGTCAAAAAAGCTTTTGCCGTTCAATGGGTGGAGCATAGTTATAAAATGTTCCAGTAGCATAAAATAGTTATACAATAAAATAGTTCTGTGTAACTGAAAACAATAAAAATTGCTCAAAATGAACATCTACCTCTTTTCAAAGACTCGTTGGCTGCCAGCAGTGGTGTGGGTGGACCCAGCACTCCTCTCATCCTTACTTATCTGTTTGTATTGCTTTTGTTGATCAGATTTTTCTTAAATGTGTGTTAACTTATGTTAACTTGCTAGTGACATGGCGATGTAGTTTGTAAAAATTGTTATCCACTTGAATATAACGATGAGCGTGGTAGCACTGCTCTAGCCTACTGCTGCAAATCCCTGAATCTCCCTATGGACATCAATCGCAGGGGACATACAGTGGCGGGTCTTATCTTTTTGTGCACGTCGGCAACTGAAAGATGCTCCCAAACTGTTTGTTGGTGAACGTTATTTTGCTCCCTGTATCTAAAATCCAAAAACTATCTTTTTGTGCACTGTGCACTGAAAGGTCTGAGTATTCCGTGCTTTCATCCATTATGAAGGTGTGCCAAGGTGGAACTTTAACATTACTAATTGATTAATTGATCTTTACATTGACTGATTGAATTAAATAATTCAAAGGCATAACTTTTGCTACGTCAGCTTTCTGCTATACTCCGGTATTTTGCCATGTGATTGTGAATTTGTTAAACTGACAGTAATGATGCATTATTTGTTGAAGGGTAGCAGAACATTGTTGATGAGAATTTCAACTTGTTCGGGTTTTATTTGTTTACCAGTGCTAGCTTGTTCCTTTTTTCTTTGTCTATGGTGCTCTCCCCCAAGGAAATACTGATCCTGATTTCCAGTTTACGTCTTTGTATAATTATAATTGCTTGCAAATGAGTTGTGCGGAATGTGATGCTTGAGGGAATCTAGCTTCCATTCTATGCACACGTTTCCTTCCGTAAACTTGCTTTCGACTTTGACTTTGCAACACATTTTTCAGACCAGACATTTCTCGCTCAAAAAAGAGAAAACCTCGTCCTGTTTCACCGTGTTTTCATCTGTTTGCACATACTCTGACATTCATTGCATCTTAAAATAAGAGCATTTCTTTGTTTTACTTTCAACACGAGGGTAAACACACGCAGCGTGCCTCACTCATCTTCGCTCCATGATGCGCAGATCGCTTTGCTAACTCAACTCATCGGTGGTAAGCGGTGCATAAGAATGCTGTCATTGTAAACATCAGTTGACGGGCTGCGTAAGTATGGATGCAGCAAGTTACTCCTCACTCATTGAATCACATTGTAAAATGGCACAAACTGAATAGTTGTATGTTGTATCGTACTTTCAATTTGGGTTGTATTTTGATTTTTTTGTGGGCAACACAGAATGTCTGCGCAGAGACCACATCACCAGTGTGCAATTGCGCACGTATCCAGCTTAGAGGGAACATTGCTTGGTACAGCCTACGAGTTACAAACCCCTTTTTTGTAATGGTGACTTCCAGCAGTAGGGGACGCCAAAAATCACTGATAATAGCTTTATATAAATTAAGTTAAAAATAGTACATGGTCTAAATTGGCTTTTAAAATAGGGTAGGTTTAAGTTAAAACCTTAAATAGTATAAATACAATCTGTTTAAAGAAATGGAGTAAAGTATAGCAATGAGGAAAAAATATCATTTTAAAAACTAAGCACCATTTTTCCCAGTTGCTGTGCCAGCATTAAAGGACCACTGTCATGAAATGGATGATTTTTAGTATGTTCTTAATGAAAGAATGGCAGCCAATATGGGCCCATGCGTTTTTTCACCACAAAACATGATTTTACATTTACAGCTTTTTGTAACTCCTGCCATGAAAATCCTCTTGAGGGATTTGTTTTCGAGAAGAAGCAGGAAGTGATGTAAAGGACAGAAGCGCCCCCAAGTGGACTCATTTGTTTCCATTAGTTTTCCGGGAAGGTAGCTTATTGTTCCATCATGTTAGCCAAAATGCCGGCTCGTTGCATTGCTGGACATTGCTTGAACACTCGGGAGATTGCATTTACCCTTCATAGGTTTGCAAGAGACCCGGTTCGTCGTGAAAAATTGATTGCACGGGTGCAGAGGACGGAGGCTTCGTGGGTTCCAAATGCCATGTAGGTGTGTATACAGCTACTAAAAAAATAATAGTTCGGGGCGGACCACGTAATTGGTCTCTCATAATATAACTAAAGATCTGTGTACGAAATATGTCGATGTGCACGTCGGACGGCGTTGGGCTGCTGGGTCGCTTCGGCTCGCAGACTGCGACGGCTCTGAAGAACCCAGAACAATGCTTCACTCAGCCGCGTGCGCGCAACAAAATGCCCCGGCTCGACGGTGTTATTCATCGCATACTGCGGCGTTTATGAACAACCCCCTAAAGCAGCACAGCTCGGCTCCATCATAAGCCACCACGGCGCCGAAAATGAGCCATACCGGGTGAGGCACCGCCGCTTCGGCGGAGATTGCGCATCGGGCTTGCGGACGTCAGCAGATTTGAAGAACGCAGCCGAAAAAGCCTCACTCAGCCGTGTGCGGCGACAACGCAGTAAAGTGCCCCAGCTCAATGGTGTTGTTCATCCCGTACTGCGGCTATGAACAACCCCCTAAAGCAGCACGACGCGGCTCCGTGGTAAGCCACCTCAGCGCCACACAATGAGCCACACTGGCCGGCTGTGATGCGATGGCTTAACTCCGCCGTGGAAATGAATTGGACAGGGAGGAGGTTTGGCCCTGATCGCATATCATCTGAATATGTCACGATACAATAGTGTAATATTGCCCCAGTAACTTCACTCGGTTGAGTGGTGTTCTCCTTTTCGAAAAGAGCTTCCGTGTCAGAAGGGGCGTGTTCGTCTCCCATAGTTGGGTGCTCCGCGTGTTTTCATTGGCAAATGTCCGGGTGACGTCATGGACAGAGGATGCAGCCAATATGGCAACCACTTGGATGTCGTACAATGACACTTATGAAACTATGTACAATTGTGCAAGGATGACGCGCTCTCCGCTCACATTTTTTTTCATATAGACATTGAAGTGAATAATGTTATATGTATTTTTCATTACAATATCTATTTTAGAATGTTTATAGGGATGACACTTGACCTTTAAGTGCCTCACTTGGTCAACCATGGTGGATTCATTATGAGGCCACATTGTGCTTGGCTCACAGAAATCAATAAATATATTATATATTTTGCCTGTGAAACAACTTGTAAAAAGGAAAACAATTCAGATCTCATGCGAGCAGAGGTTGCAATCTTGTATTTTTATAAGGATGAACTTTTTGAAAAGCTGACATTTTTGGGAGTCAGAATCAAATTTTGATCAAAATTCTGATATCAAGATTTTATTGTAGATAATCATTAAAGTCCTTTTATGACGTGGTGTTGAATGAAAGAACCTAATGTATGTCTGTTAGGGTACACACAAATACTTAAAAGTTGCTATCATATGATTACAAAGATTGCTGTTTAAATCCAGTCACCTCTCCGCAAAAATAAACAGTAATTCAGCCTGATTCAGAAAAAGCTGCTCTCGTTGAATGAAATGCCATATGGAAAACAGAGTGAAAATCAGCGGAAAATGAAGCATTTCAAAGGTAGAATTGGTTGAGGTGCCTCTGGAGTTTTTTCTATGTCAAGTGCAATGCTTAAATGACTGTGGAAGACCCCCCCCCGCTTTGGAACATTGCCTACTGCTTCACACACGCTCATCAATAGGCCTGATGTGGAGTCATTGTGACAAGGTTTGCTACTTAAGGGACCTGTCTGAAAGCATTGGAGCTGAATTCTAACTGTCAAGGCCCAGTGCTCCCGACATACACAGGTTATACTCAATAATGTGCAAATGCAAAATACATGTCGTATACATGTGGAATAAAGACAAGTAATCAAAGTTATATTGTTGGTTACATAATCACATGAACACGATAAAATATAACTGTTGTGGCTTTAACTGGAATTACTTTTTTTTTCCCTTGATACAGCAAATGGTTCTTTTTTTTCCCCGCCCAATGTAGGGAATGGGCATGGTGGAGCAACTGGTTAGTGCGATGGCCACATAGTTCTGAGGACTGAAAATAACATGGTTTTATGATTTTACTTACTTCCAGCACAAAATATTCCCATTTACAAAATGAAAATTCCATCCACCTATTCATTCTCTGTACTACTTATTCTCACTGGGGTTCTGGGTGTGTTGGTGACTATCCCGGCTGACTATGGGCTACACTCTGAGGCGGTCACCAGAAAATTCCAGGACTCCATTAGACAACCAACCAATCACACTTGTATTAACACTTAAAGTACTCACAATTTAAAGTCGACAGTTAACTAGACATACTTGTTTTTGGAATGTAGGGGGAAATGGGAGTTCTTCTTCTTCTTCTTCTTTCGGCTTGTCCCTTTCGGGGTCGCCACAGCGTATCATCTCAGATGAACGCATATATATGTTTGGCACAATTTTTCCGCCGGATGCCCTTCCTGACGCAACCCTTCTCAGGGAGTGGAGGCCCCAGTGGGATACGAACCCACAACGTCTGGTTAACCAAACCACTGAGCTAAGGGGCCTCTCAAGGGGGAAATGGGAGTATTTGGATAAAACCCACCCGCGAACGGTAAGAATATGTAATCTACACAGTGTGGCCAGCACCTGGATTTGAAAGTGAGACCCCTGAACTTTGAGGTGGATGCGCTAATTATTCGTCCACTTTCCTAATTTTATTGAACATACAATTTTAGTTATTTTAAATAATTTTATTATTAATTTAAAAAGTAGCATAAAAAAATACAAGGGTCTAGAAGTTTGTTTTTCAGGACAGCTCATATCCAAGGTTTCACTTTCACTGTCAAAATAACAGTAAGTTGACAACTTTTACTTTTACTAAGAATATGTGGTGTTTCCCCTCCCATTGTACTTTTTCAAGGCTTATTTCTTATTCGTTGTCAATACCAGCGGATGTGCTTTTATAATTGTGTACAACCCCCACAAGACCCTGAGCAAGCATACCTAAGAGAGAAGCACACAATGACAGAAGGGACTAATACTTATAATTGGAAATAAATGTCCTTAGACATGCAGGCCCACAAAACGGTTTATCTGCAGAGAAAATGTAAACTATGATCTTCCAAGCTTGACATCTAGGAGCTATTTTCTGCAGCATGACATGCTCTGGAAAAGCAGGACATTGTGACATGAGGGGAACATTAGTGCTTTTACCTCACATTGCCTCTGACCATTTGAGTTGCTTAGCACACTCGAGGGCCAATTGAAGGGTCATTCATTCTGGTCGGAGCTGACAGCAGAAGGTTTGTTCATGTATAGTATATTAAGGATATATTTTTGATTAAAGGCCATAAAGTGCAGAGTAGAGGCACTCATAAGTATAATCTTACCCTGCAGAATGGACTAAATGTTCCTTTCCTGAACAGAAAATAGATGCACATTTACATCTTTTCATACAGTTGCTGTTCTTTGAGTTTTTTATGTAAAATTACCACAAGAGACTCATTGTGAGAATTTGATGAATTGTATTTTTTTTAACAAATATGTTTTTTATTGAGCACTAATGTTCACACTGATGTAAAGTCAAGCAATGCTGCCACTGTTCATTTCCAACACAAATGCTCTACTAAATCCACCGCTTGTAAAAAGAGGACAAAATTGATTATTACCTTAAGATATGAGTTACACTGATAAATCTGCCATGCCTTTACAATGTAACATCTAAGGATTTTATTTCTACTAATCAAAACACTATAAAAATGAAATTGGCTAAAAATTCAAATGCCATTTGGTGGCTTGTATTAGATGTATACAGTGACCTACAGATTTAGCTCTAAATTGGTTCTATGCCAGGGTGAGGCCAACCTGTGTGAATACTAATTGGAACAACCAACACCGGCACAAGCCCCCTAAACCCCTAAACATTGCTCATGTCTTGATCTTGAGATGTTATTAGGGCCAGAGTCACTGCATGAAATACTACGTAGCGGACTTTAGCTACATTAATATTGAGGTTTATTTGAATGAGTAAGAGTTCAGTCCAGAAGTAAGTCTCCCTCAAAGGTTTTCATTTATTCCCTTATGTCTTCAAAGAATCTCCTAAAGACATCCAAAATTACACACTGCTATAAATTTTTTGGGCTAACAGAGAGGGAATGTTTACATTGAACAAAAATAAAAACTCAACAGCAATGCAGGACATAGCAAGTAAGGCTGGGGAACACCACCTCATCTACCCGGAGCACCAGTACCGCGGTGCCCCATGGATGTGTCCTCTTTGCGCTGCGCTTCTCTTCCGACACAAATGACTGCACTTCAATGCGCCTGGCTGTCAAAATCCTGAAGTTTGCAGACAACAACATGGTCATCAGTCTCATAGAAGGTGGTGACGAGTCTTCTGGACCTGTGGTTGGGCTAGCACAACCTGGAGCTGAACACACTCAACACTGTTGAGGTAATCGTTGATTTCAGGAGCCACCCTTTGCCACAGTTTCACCTCACCCTGTACAACTGCCCTGTGTCAACCATTGAGACCCTCAAGTTCCTCAACATCATCAATCCCATCCTTAAAAGGCACAGCAGAGAATATACTTCCTGCAGCTTCTGAGGAAGCACAACCTGCCACACCATCGTACTTCACAGCAGTCATTGAATCAGTCATGTGTTCATCCATCACAGTCTGTTTGGTTCTGCCACACAAAAAGGGCAAACTCCAACTGCAACGGAAAATCAAATCTACTGAAAAGAGTGTCGGTACCTCGTTATCTACATACATATATCCTGCCAGAACATAGACAAAAGCAAGCAAAACCCTCTTGCAAGCAAAGACAAAAGCAAGCGAATACCATCCTGGTGACCACCTCTTCTAGCTCCTTCCCTCAAGTAGGTGTTATTGAAAAATACATACTAAAACTAACAGATAATCCAATTCTTTACTCTTCCCATTAACGTCTTAAACAGTTAACTCCAGTTAATTCCATTGTAACATGCTGCAGCTTTATTTTGAGATTATCACATATCTGTTGGGTCAATTCTACATTATTTGTGTACTAATTGTCGTACTCTAACTAATCTGTTGTTGACCAATACTGGCCACTCGTGCTTGAAAAGTATCTACACTACTGCAAGTGGTCATTTCAAACTGCTCTAAATTGCTTGAGGACTCTGCATAATTTGTACAATTGTCAAAAAAAAAAATGTATCAACATGATATCGGTAACCTTTTATTGTCATTGACTGTGTTTTTAAGTTTTTATGTTTCAAATGTATTCCCTTGGGCTGCATCACCCAGAGACCCTAACCAGTATAAGCGCTGGTGAATATGGATGGATGGATCTATTCCATTTTAATTGACTGTCTGTTATCATACGCGAATGATACGATGGCCGATCCTTTTTCTGGGATGTTATTTGAGGTAATGAAAGGCAATAAAAAACAGTATTTGGCGTCAGTTGCTCATCTCTTTAAGTCTCTGGCAAGTGTAGCAAATGTTTTCAGAACCAAGTGCATTAACTAGGAATGAAATTGCACAAAAAGGGCACAGGATGGGGGAGGGGTATGCTGCTGTAGCGATATTATGTACCCCACTTGACTTCACTAACTAAAGGCTCTGTCACACCATGACGTTCTGGTCAACGTCCTCTGAACATATCATTCGTTCTATTTTTCAGCGTTCTCAAACGCGGATGACACATGTGGCGTGTGATTAACATGTGTCTAACGCATGAAAAGCGTCTCTCACGCACGAAAAGCGTGTAACAGCAACCAAATAAGATACCCCTAAAAACCATTAGCGTGTGCAAACGCGTCATTTGGCGCGACGAGCGATTTGTCAACGTAAGACTAGTGTGTTGAGCGTGTGACCAATGGGTGAATAACGACAGAAAAGGGTTTTGCTGGCGTGGAATTTTTACAGTGGAACCAGCACTAAAATGTTGGAAAGTTCATAGTCACTTCAGCTGTTGTCGTGAGTTAGAACAGTGAGCATCATGCCGCCGAGAAGAAAAAAAGTTAGTTTTCGGACTTCAGCAACTAGCGCTGCTAGTAAGAAAGCTAAGCCTCTTTCATCACGAGCAATGTGTTTGGAGGAAAAACAACAGCAGGAGGAAGAGCACGTCCACAAAGTCACCCACCATTGACACCCCCTGGGGACCCTAAACATCTTGCAAACCCCAGTGAGGACGGTCCGACAAAGAGACAAAAGAAGCAGAGAAAGGATTGCAGGATCCTGGACCGGGCTGTTGAGGATAGTCTGGTGGCGTTCTCCGCCGATTCCCAGCAATCATTGACGTTCACTGGCGTGGAAATAACGCTACTCTGGGGCTATCCTGGCGACCATGGGCGACTACCAATGTTTCCTCAAAAGCTATAGGACGCTGGCCAGAACGTCATGGTGTGACGGGGCCATCAGCAAGATGTGCCCCTTTGCAAGCAGCAAGAGGCTGTTTGCATCACTGGAAGAACATGACATAAATGGTACATGCTGGCTAGTCAACTACTCGAGTGGGAGTCAAAGTGACGCTGCAACAATGATCGCCACCATCTTGACTAGCATTGTCGCAATTGTACACTTTGGCAAATTAGTAAATGAAATTAGTAAATTTGCTGAACCAAATGGGACAACACTGTCAGGTCGGTACTTTGAAGGAAAGCAAAAACTCCTGACAATGTAACACATTGTATTACAGACTAGAATACTTGATTACATTTGCCATGTAATACACAATAAGGAGCAGCTTTGTTGGCAGAACGTCCACCTCACTTGTTCCAGGATACTGTATTTAAATGAATGAAAATCTTGCCGTTATCTCACATTTGCTCTGCGGTAACTAAAGCAAAGACAGTTAAGTGAGTATAAGAATAAGAATTTACTCACTAAAAGCAATTGCTATTTTTGAAACAACAGCTCACCGTAATAGTTCATTGTTGTGCCCAAGTATATTTTCAATGCCTACAAGAGGTAGATGAAATAAACAAGATTATGCATTACCTCCAGTGGTGCCAGCACTTAAACAGCCTTCCCACTTCATTTGTACACACATAAACACAGTGAACACGCCTATTTATTTTCGTACCCATCTTCCCGAGGCACAGCACTGATTGATTAGATATTGAAAGTGGTTTGTCAGCATGTTTTAGAGAGGTTCTCATCTGATAATGGATGCAACACCTCAGCTCCAAGCTAATTATATTAGAGACATAACTTGGTTCTGCTGTCTTGCTCTTAGTGTTGGCCCCATTGGGACACAAAGTCGTGTAGCAAAACAGCCCTCCATAACAGTCTGGCATGTCAATTGCCACATCAAAGATTACCAATTGCTATGCTTAATGACAGCTCTAATGATGTCAGGAGTGACTTTAAGACTGATGGAAATTATATAAAAAATGGCAAGCAAACAGTTGCGTGGCTACCTGATCAGCAACAGCACGGGCCAGTTTGTCCATCCTGGAACCTGCCTCTGCAATCTTCTTGGCTGCGTTGATCACATCCGAGGAGTTCTTGAGAGGGCCTTTGCCCCTGGAGGGAGAGGAAAAAAAGAAATGTAGCTGCAGAGGATATCCAGAGTCAATGCTATAAAAAAATTATTTCATTCCTATTTCCTGTAAACTGGAGAATATTGAGGATATTGGGAAAAAACTGCAAGCTTTCAGAAAATACAAGCAACAAGATTTCAGTAAATACTAAAAAGATGATCAAATAGAAGTCTGTTGTTGCAGGGACATTATAAAATAAGACTTTCAATAGTACATATTGAGTACTAAACCCCACTACAAAATACAGTGCAGTTACAGTGGGGGAAAAAAAGCCTCTGAACGAAGAACTTCAGAAATCAGTCCATCTTGCAACATGTCAGCAGATCATTTAAGACATCAATTTGGTGAATATCAATGGATGTATTTTGCTTGTTTAGTTATTCTGTGGCATGTTTGAAGAGCAACATTCACTGGACGTTAAGTCTGGCAAGTGAATAATGCTCCTGAGATGGTGGTCAAGTCAAGAAAATGGTACCATTTGCTAGTTGCTTATAGGCATTATGAAGGTTAGGGTAGAGCATGTTATTGTGTTCAAATTTTATATGAATAGTGATTGAGTTATTTTTCTTGGATACATTCGGAACAATAAAGAGGCAGGCTCGATAAGTGGTCAGCACATCAGTCTTACATTCATCAGGCCTTCCAATGTGGGGTTTGGATAATCTTCCTGTTCTTGCCATTGTTTTCTCTGGGTATTCAAATTTCCTCTCACATTCACAAAACATAGATGCTTTCTTTCATTGAAAACTAAACTGTTTTTGTGAGTGCAAATGGTTGTCTTTGTTTGTAAATATGTATCCTGCTATGTGCCAGCTTCTAGTCCAGGGTGTACGAAACGTTTTGCCCAAAGTCAGCTGGGATAGGCTGCAGCACACCGGTGGTTCAAATGAGGATAAGCGCAACACGAAATGGATGAATGGATGGAACAATAAAGAATGTGTTAAAAACATGTATCACGTGCAAACTTCTGTGATGGAACTCAAGCATTATTTTGTCATGATCCTGGATTCCAGCCAGGGCTGGGCGTGGCCGTCTAATCGGAAGGGTCACACCTGCGCCTCATGACCTCCGATTAGACCCAGTACATATAGGACCCGGGGGACGACAGAGACTCTGCTAGATCGTTGCCTCTCATGCCTCGTTCCCGCACTACCGTACTCCTGACGTCTACCTCCCGTGTACCGACCAACGCCTGTCTCCCGACCTACCCCGTAAGCCTGCCGTTACTGATCTTGCTGCTTGTTTGGACTGACTCCCTGGTAACCGACATTGGAACGAATAAAGGCTTATTCCGCACTGCTTACCTCTCACCTGAGTCGCGCATTTGGGTCCACCCCCGAGTCTCGTCCGTGACAGAACGATCTAGCCAAGAACGTGGACCCAGCTGACTCTGAAGCCATTCGCCGTGCGCTGCAAGTGCAGGGCAAACGCCTGGGTGAGCAAGAGGCTGCTCTCCAGGGTATGACTCACCAGATCCAGGAGCTCTGCACCCAGCTGCAATCGTGGCTAGCCTCCCGAGCTAGCGCGGCCGCTCCTGTGCCTCCCCGTGCCATCATCACTCCGCTCTCTCGACCAGAGCGGTTCTCAGGTGACTCCGGTAACGTCAAGCCCTTCCTGGCCCAGTGCGATCTCCACTTTGAGCTGAAAGCTTCCGCTTTTCCCACGGACCGCTCCCGGATCGCCTTCGTCATTTCCCACATGACAGGGAGGGCGGAGGCATGGGCCACCGCCGAGTGGAGCCGTAACTCGGAGACCTGCCGCTCATGGGCGAGCTTCGTCTGCGCGCTCACCCAGGTGTTCCAGTATGCGGCTCCGGAACGCCAGGCGGCGTCGTCACTCATGACAATTCGCCAGGGGCGTTGCCGCGTCTCCGACTACGCCATCGAGTTCCGGATTCGGGCTGCCGAGAGCCGCTGGAATGAGGAAGCCCTCCATGACGCATTTTACGAGGGACTGTCCCCACAGATCCGTGGTCACCTCGTGGCCATGGATCTTCCGCCTTCGCTTAACTCCCTCATCGCATTGGCCCTCAAGGTGGACCAGCGCCTCACCGTGCAGAGACAGATGGAGGGCCTGAGGGAGGAGGAGAGGGAGAGTCGCAGTCCGGTTGTTTCCGCTTCCCGGCCACCCGTGTTGTCAGCTTCACCGGAAGCCATGCAAGTGGAGGGGCTTGGCAGCTCAGCGGAGGAGCGCTTACGTCGGCGACGAGAGGGACGCTGTTTTTACTGCGGGCGTTTGGGACACTTGATCGCCCGTTGCCCGACTCGACCAGGGCATTCTGACATCAGGATCGCTACTCCGGTGAGTGTGCGGTACACCGCGACGGGGTCAGGGAGGTCCCTTCTTCACCTCACCTTGGGAACGGACTCCCGTTCATGCTCTGTGATGGCTTTCATAGATTCTGGGTCGGAACCAAACCTGATAAATCCCCGCGTGGTCGAGGAGCTGGGGGCGGCAACCTTCCCCACGCAACGGTTTCGTCACGCCTATGCCGCCAACGGCAAGTTCCTTTGTCGGGTTACACATCGTACTCAGACGCTACGTATGAGCTTTCCGGACGCTCACTCGGAGCGAATTAGCTTTCATGTCTTCGACGCACGTAGTAGCGACATCAACTTGGGCAGTCCGTGGCTCAAGGAGCATAATCCGCACATAGATTGGACCACGGGTCAGATCAAGACTTGGGGTGAGGACTGTCTCAGTCGTTGTTTCGCTGTCCGGAGAGACAGGGGTATTCAAGTCACGCCGGTTCGGCTAACAGAACCTGGTACCGCCCTGGACCTGACCGCAGTGCCCTCCTGCTATCATGACCTACGGGAGGTCTTCTCTGAATCTAAGGCAAAGTCTCTACCGCCACATCGGTCATACGACTGCGCGATTGAACTCCTGCCAGGCACCTTCCCTACCAGAGGGAAACTGTTCTCTTTAACAGGACCAGAGCATCAAGCCATGAGGGACTACATCGAGGACTCGCTGGCAGCCGGACTCATTCGCCCCTCATCTTCACCAGCCGGTGCGGGTTTTTTTTTTTGTCAAGAAGAAGGACTCCACGCTGCGACCCTGCATCGACTACCGAGGACTGAACGACATCACAGTCAAGAACAGGTACCCTTTGCCGCTTATCTCTACAGCATTCGAACTCCTCCAGGGAGCCCGGATCTTCACCAAGCTCGACTTGCGCAGCGCTTACCATCTGGTGCAGATTCGGGAAGGGGATGAGTGGAAGACGGCGTTCAACACCCCCACAGGGCACTATGAGTATCTTGTGATGCCCTTTGGACTGACAAACGCTCCGGCCGTCTTTCAGAACTTCATTAACGACGTGCTCCGGGAGTTCCTGAACAGATCTGTCTTTGTTTACCTGGATGACATTCTCATCTTTTCAGCAGACCTAGCCTCTCACATTCAACAAGTCCGAGAGGTGCTCCGGCGTCTGCAGCAGCACCAATTATACGTGAATATGGATAAGTGTGAGTTCCATCAGGCATCCGTGTCCTTCCTGGGCTTCGTCCTGGCTGAGGGAGAGATACGGATGGATCCCGGGAAGGTCGACGCGGTGCTGCGGTGGCCTACCCCCACCAACAGGAGGGACGTGCAGAGGTTCTTGGGATTTGCCAATTTCTATAGGAAATTCATAAGGAACTTCAGTTCCGTGGCCGCTCCTCTGCATTCGCTCACTTCGCCAAATACCACCTTCGACTGGTCCGGGACCTGCCAGGAGGCCTTCGGCAGGCTCAAGGCAAGTTTCACTACTGCGCCCGTTCTCATTATTCCGGATCCCGATAACCAGTTTGTGGTGGAGGTGGACGCATCAAATTCAGGAATCAGAGCAGTCTTGTCGCAGAGGAGTCCCAGGGATGGAAGGATTCACCCGTGCGCGTTCCTGTCTAGAAAGTTGACCCCGGCAGAGAGGAACTACGACGTGGGAGATAAGGAACTGCTGGCGGTCAAGAGCGCGTTGGAGGAGTGGCGGCACTGGCTGGAGGGCTCGCAAGTACCGTTCGTTGTCTTCACGGACCATAAGAACCTTGAATACCTGAAGTCCGCGAAGAGGTTGAACGCCCGTCAGGCCAGGTGGGCTCTATTTTTCACCCGCTTCCACTTTAAGGTGTTTTACCGCCCAGGCTCCAAAAACGGCAAGCCGGATGCACTCTCGCGGATCCACGAGGGAGGGGGCACTGATTCAGACGCCGCTACTATCCTGCCAGCGGGGTGCTTCGTGTCCGGGTTCACCTGGTCGATCGAGTCGCGGGTGAAGAAGGCCCTGGAAGAGACACCGCCACCCGCGGATTGTCCGTCGGGCCGTCTTTTCGTCATCCCATCTCTGCGAGGAGACGTCATCAACTGGGCCCATACCAACAAGACGGTCTGCCACCCGGGTATGGCGAAGACACGGTCAGTGGTCGAACAAAGGTTCTGGTGGCCTAACCTCAGCAAGGATGTAAGGGAGTTCGTCAATGCCTGCCCGGTGTGTGCTGCCAATAAAACTTCCCGCCTACGGCCCGTTGGTGAGTTGCAACCCCTGTCCATCCCCTTTCGTCCGTGGTCACACATCGCGATGGACTTCGTTACCGGCCTGCCGCCTTCACAAGGGAACACAGTGGTGCTGTCCGTAGTGGACCGTTTTTCCAAGATGGTCCACTTCGTGCCGCTTCCGAAGATCCCGTCGGCCAAGCAGACAGCCCAGTTGGTATTAGACGAGGTCGTCCGTTACCACGGTCTACCCCAGGACATCGTTTCGGACAGGGGTCCGCAATTCAGCGCCCGTTTCTGGAAGGAGTTCTGCAACCTCATCGGCGCTTCAGCAAGTCGGACATCGGGTCATCACCCAGAGTCTAATGGCCAGACTGAGAGGATTAACCAGGAATTAGAGACCGGTCTTCGATGTCTGGTATCCAGGGACCAGAGCACGTGGAGCCAGCACATCAAGTGGGTGGAGTATGCCCACAATTCCCGACCCTCCGCTTCAACAGGTATGGCTCCACTCCATGTCGTGCATGGGTATCCTCCGTCCCTGTTTCCTCCACTGGTCACAGAATCCACAGTTCCGTCGGCCCTGGCCGTGGTGCGACGCTGCAAACGGACCTGGGAAGCAGCTCGGAGGACACTGCTGCGCATGAGCAGCGCCTACAAGGCCGCAGCAGACCGCAAGAGGAGGGCCGCACCAGAGCTCAGAGTGGGACAGCGAGTGTGGCTCTCCACCAAAGATCTCCCGCTGCGGACGGAATCCCGCAAACTTGCTCCCAGGTTCGTTGGCCCGTTCCCTGTTTCCAAGGTTATTAACCCGGTCGCCGTCTCGTTGAAACTGCCCAGGTCGATGAGGGTGCACCCTACGTTCCACGTCAGCAGACTTCGCCCGAATCGCACGTCGTCGCTGGCTCCTCCGCTCAAGTCCCCCCCGATTGGATTAAATGTAGTTCCAATACAATCAAGAGGAAACATTTCCAATGTGAAGAAATCTGAGGTAATCAACGCTTTGGTATTTCAATCAATGTCAACTTGAAAAAAGATAATAAATTCTACGTTTAAAAAAAGTTTGTATTCATCTGACGTGTACAGGTTTCAGTAATTCTCAGACGAATTTAAATGTTAATTTTGTAATCGGGACTGAACATATTCTGTAGATAGCATATAATGGCTGTATTGCAACTCGCAAGAGCAAGTGAACTCGTTAGAGCCTTCAAGTACAGTACCTGACACATACATCAGCGTATGTGATGAAATGAAAAATCCGAGGGAAGGTAACAACCAAAACTGAATAGCTGTGAAGGGCTGTTAACAGATATTGGTTTCACCCGTCACTTGTTACCTGGTGAAGTCTGTCATTTCCATCATGATCATACACATCTGCTTGGCAAGCACAATAATATCATTGCCGTTGTCATCCCATTTGGCCACCTCTGCGTCAAGCTTGCACTTCTCCTGTCTGAAACTCTCCACCTGCTCAGCAATCTTAGCTTTCTCCTCCTGGGGAAGCTGAGCCATGATGGCCTGCAGAAAAAAAAAAAAAAAACACACACATATATATATTACACCCAGAAAACGGGTTCTTCTGGTAATAATTAATTTGTCATACATATTGGCTTAGAATGAAGAAAATGCCAGTGGAGAACAATTTAGGTGAACAGTAGAGATAAGGATGAGGAGCAGAATTGAAGAAATGGGACAATAGGGAGAGGGATTAGTGAAAAAGAAAATAATACAGAGGAAAAATCAGCTTTAGTAGCATTTGCTCCATTTTTATCTTAAACTGTTCCAAAGTCTGTGTTTCACAAAAAAAAAAAAAATGAAGTTCTAAACTTTACCTTTAATAGTTGGACCTTTTCAAAAAGCTTGACATCTTATACCCACAAAGAGCTAATCTGTCTTCTCTTACATTTTCACTCGGCAATGCGAATACATTTGTTCTCCAAGGGGCCTTTAGGGGCAGGTTCAAAATTGCATAAATCTCATGGCAAGGTTATAGACGCTGTAAGAATCCCGTATTATTTGGGAGGTAAATGTATAATTATCGCAAGTATTAAACCAGAGGATGAATAATTAATTTTTTTCAACATTATGTCTGGGAGGTGTGAGTACCCTCGTTTCCATTAGGTCGATTATATTGACTCAGGAAGCAGAAATAAATTAATACAGTTCGTAAAAAAGGCCACTATTGTTTTTTAAACCTTACTAAAAATGGTCTTGCAAGATTTTGCATTCTCCGACTGAAGTAGTCACCCTACGTTTAAATTTGATTTCCTCGCAGCAAAGCTGTTGTGTGGGGGTGCCGGGTGAGTTTAATGAGAAAGTGCATCACTTGGTTCATGTCACCTACGAGAAGTGTCATGAGGAAAATCTAAAGAAAGATAAAAAAAAAAAAAAAAAGCAAATGCCTTGTCTGGCAAGTTTATTTTTCTAAAAAATAAATTAGTGCTAGAAAAAAAAAACACAGAAAGATGCACAAAACAGAGTAGTATCCATCCATGTAATAGTATCCAGGAGTGCTGGCCTTGTGATCAATATGTGTGCACAGTTCTTAGCTTGAAAAAATAAGACAGAGCAGCACAATACAAACAAAATTGGGCCTTGTTTGAAGTTTTGCGATGACCGATGCCAAAACACAAAACCAGTGTGAGTGTGATCCTTTTAAATGTTATGATGTGTGAGAAAACTACTCAAATCTCCATCATCTTCACATACTTTGCAAGTTGTTTGTAGAATTTTATCATTCTACAGAAACATACTCTCATTGTTTAATCTTTTACAAAGAACCCTCAATTGAGAAATCTACATATTTCTGTCTCAAATCCTCACCACACAACCAGATTTCCTTCATTCAAGTTGTATCATATTTATTGAGATTAAAATCTCAAAAGTACGAAGAAGGATGTTCTTAAATGGCAGATCTTCAGTTCCCATAATGTACAAATTTTCCATTGGTCACCCAAAAAGCACTTTTTATTTAACTATGTTCCGTAGATATAAACGAGCATTCCTTGACCTAGAAGTTCACACTCTCTCTGTATATTCATATAATTGAAACATCAATCGTGTGAACAAACATAATTGTTGACAGTAAACAGTGATCACTCAACACAAAATTTGAAGTAGTTAAAAAGTAGTGAGTGATTGTGATTCAAATCGCTAATATTAATGCTTGTGGTGTGAGATTTCCACTTAGTGTCCCATTCAGTGACTCACTCATGTATTTTTGGTAGCGATGCAGCAAATTGAAAATTGTTGGCCGAAACCAAAAAACAAAACTAAGAAACTGTAGTCAGAAAACCGAAACTGCAGCCACCCTGTAGGAATTTCTTCAGAAACAGGTTGTTTGAATTTCCATCCATTTTCTTTGCCGCTTATCCTCACGAGGGTTGCGGAACTGCTGGAACCTATCACAGCTATCATCGGGCAGGAGGGAAGATAGACCCTGAATTGGTTCCCAGCCAATCGCAGGGCACTCACAATCACACCTATGGGAGGGTTCTCCAATTAATGCATATTTTTGGGTGAGGAAGGAAAACAGAGTGCCCAGAGAAAACCAACACAAGCATGGGGGGGACATGCAAACTCCGCACAGGCGGGGCCAGGATTCGAACCACGGTCATCAGTACTGTGTGACCAACGCTCTAACAAGTTGCGTAACCATGCCCCCTTGTTTGAATTTCCATGTTATTGAAATTATGTCAAAAACATGGGATTGCATCTGCATTGTATTTGATTACACAAGGTAATCACAATCATTACATCTACAATTACACTGTTAAAAAAATCATAGCTCCAACATTTGATCATATTTATTGCATTAACATTGTAAAGGTGGACACATTTGCAGCCAAATGTTGAAGCTACATGCATTCATTTAAAGACAATATTGAGACATGGAGCTGTTTCTTTCCAAGAAAAGATTTCTCGTGTCACTCTATAGATTGGCTCTGTTGTTGGTGTTCATCACTTAGCCCTTAGATAGCACCAATTCACTAAATGTGTCCAGTGAGTCATAAATCAAGAAGACGAAGACACGAAGAAGAAACATTGAGTGGAAATAATGCGACCTGTAAATAAACTTTAAAAAAAAAAAAAAAAGATTCTTGAGAATGGCACATCGACCAAACCCACCCAACCTGAACTGGTCGCTCAGACAGTGACGGCTGACTGTGAAACTATTTGTGAAATGGCGAACACAACAATGCTGGCGAGCAGTTAATGATCATGTAAACAAAACACGGTGAAGCACTTTCTATTTCATCTGTGATTAGCAGATGACCTCCTTATCTTCCTGCCCCATTTGCGGAGCGAACACAAAAGCACAAGCACTTCAGCTGCTAAGTGAATAAATATATTCTGAGGGATATGTTCAGATGCTACATGCCACTTTATTTTGTATTCATTTGTGATTCATCTGCTCTTGGTAAATAATCCAATGAGGTCCTAATGAGACAGCCGTGTCTTCGTAGCCTTGGAAAGAAAGGAATTAGAATGAGCCACAATTTATATATGGTATGTGGTGTGTGTGTGTATGTAGGATGGAGTGGGGGGTGCTAGAGTGCTCCAGTTTTTTTTACCGAATTGCTACCAGGATGATGGTAGCCACGGCATTCCCATAATTAACTGCAGCATGCAGATCTGAATTATTGCAGCAATAAAGATGTTAACCTTTGTTGTCAATGTGTGTTTACTTTACAAGTAGTTTGTTGAATGCAGGCCTAATTTAACTTTCACTATTATTTGACCTTCATGGTTTGTTTATGCTGCCCTATGTCATTATCAAATTATGACTTCAGGTTGTGTGTCGTACAATGACTGACAAATCAATTCAATCAAATAGTTAGGAAAGCCTAATCCATTACCTAACGACAGCTAATATATTTATTGTCATCTTATTTTATCATGTATTTGAATTTGGGAGCAAAAATGTTTTGGTTAGAAACTAAAAATGCACTTTTAGGCCATTTTTGGCCCAAAAATTTAAATGGCTGAACTTTCGGTGCATCATTAATTTCTGGTGTGCTTTGAAATAAAGAAGACCTATTATTTTGTGTGATTATGATATGTCGTTTGCGAATGATTCATTCAAACAAATCTTTTTGAGTGACTATGACTGCTTTGTTGGTGTCTAACTTCAGTTGAGCTCATCTTTGAGCATGCTGGCTGAACACAGATTGAAAAATAAAGTTTTAAAATAAATCCTGTCCTGTCCCATGTGCAGAAAAAAACCCTAAAGCATGATGCTGGCACCCCCATGCTTCACAGTAGGGATGGTGTTCTTGAGATGGAACTGATCATTCGTCTTCCTCCAAACACGGTGCGTGGAATTATGACCAAAAACGTTCCATTTTGGTCTTATCTGACCACAAAACTTTCTCCCATGACTCTTCTGTATCATCCAAATGGTCATTGGCAAAGTTAAGACGGGCTTTGACATGTGCTGGATTAAGCAGGGGAACCTTCTGTGCCATGTATGATTTCAAACCATGACATCGTAGTGTATTACCAACAGTCACCTTGGAAACGGTGGTCCCAGTTCTTTTCAGGTCATTGACCAAGTCTTGTCGTGTAGTCCTGGGCTGAGTCCTCATCTTTCTAAGGTTCATTGATACCCCAAGAGATGATATCTTGCATGGGGCTCCACTCCGATTGAGATTGGCCGTCATGTTTAGTTTCTTCCATTTTCTAATGATTGCTTCAACAGTGGACCTTTTTTCACCAAGCTACTTGGCAATTTCTCCGAAGCCTTTTCCAGTCGTTTAGAGTTGTACAGTTTTGTCTCTGGTGTCTTTGGACAGCTCTTTGGTCTTGGCCATGTTACACGTTTGAGTCTTACTGATTGTATGGGGTGGACAGGTTTCTTTATGCAGCTAACGACCTCACACAGGTGCATCTGATTCAGGATAATATAGCGGAGGTGGACTTTAAGAGGCGGACTAACAGGTCTTTGAGGGTCAGAATTCTAGCTGATAGACAGGTGTTCAAATACGTACTTGGAGCTGTATCACACAAATCGTTAAAAAAAATCATACATTGTGATTTATGGATTTTTCTTTTTAGATTATCCCTCTCACAGTGGACATGCACTTATGATGAAAATTTCAGACCGCTCCATGATTTCTAAGTGGGAGAACTTGCAATATAGCAGGGTGTTCAAATACTTATTTTCTTCGCTATATATATAGCGAGAGAGAGAGAGAGAGAGAGAGAGAGAGAGAGAGAGAGTGATAAGCGTCTAGGAAAATGGATGGATAGATAAAATAAACAACACAGTCCTGTTCAAAAATATTGGTAACCAGGGGCTACCAATATTTTTGTGCAAGACTATATATGTACACATACAGCATATATCCCTTCTGTGCTCTATGGGTTGGATGGATGGATGGATGGATATACATGGATTAATGGTTTTACAGGACACTTGGGCACTTAACTGAAACCAAATAACAATAAACATCACTGAGAGGCAGGTAGATGTGAAGTGCGGAAGCCGGTGTTCAAGCCACAGTCAACCGCAAAGACCGGATGTCATCCACCACGGTCATAATACAAGCAAGACCCTGCCGGGAGCCAGGGTGGATGCAGCGAGGACACTGAAGGACTCTAGAGACTTCCACCTAAACAATGATCTCTGAAGTAGGAATGGCTCCTGGACCAGAGCTTAAAGAGCTGCATGGTTTATACTGCAGTGTCATGATCAACGCCGCAAACTAGGAAACAAGCCAATGATAGAGGTGGAGGGTGACCGCAACAGATGCATGGAAGAAGAATGAACAGGATCCACTGTCGCACGACAGATGTTTAGCGCTACAGCAGGTGAAATAAGTATTTAACATGTCACAATTTATCCAGCTAAATATACTGTACTTCCAAAGGTGCTATTGACCGGAAAATTTCATCAGATGTTGGGAACAATCCAAGTAATCCATACATATAAAGTAAACTCAACACAATGTGAAATGTGAAATAACGTAGGGACAACGTATTGAAATAATGATGAAAGGGAGGTCCAAAAAGGCATGGAAAGTCAAGAGAATACACATAAAAAATGCCAATAATCAACAGCAATCCACCCCCTTGTCACTGCAGATGAATATCAGATGGTTAAGTCCAAATTGATGGCCAACAAAATGGTTATAGGTGCATTTCTAAGCTGCTGAATGTTCCACTGTGCACAGTTGGGACCATAATATTTACGTAAGTGGAAAGACAATCACAACACCTAAATCTGCCTCAACTAGGTGCTCCCTGGATGATTTCTGACAGAATAATCAGAAGAGTTGTCCAAGAGCTAAAGACCACATCTTGAAAAAAATCTGGACAATCCAGTTAAGTCCTGGGAGAGTTGCCTGTTTGGATACTATAGTGCACATTTGGAGGAGAAATGGGACTGCAAATCACCCTAAAACACGATACTGACAGTGACGTTTAGAGGTGGGAAAATGAAGGTATGGGTCTGCTTTTCAGCAAATGCTACTGGAAAACTATATTATTGAAGGAAGGATGAATGGGCAAATTTACAGTGACATTCTTGACAAAAATCTGCTACCGTTAATGAGGATGATGAAAATGAAACGAGGGTTGACATTTTAGCAGGATTATGATCCCAAACATCCTACCAAAGAAATTTTCAATTGGTTTCATAGAAAAACAATAAAAGCTGCTGGAATGACCTGATCACCTGATTTGAAGTAAAAAAAAAAAAAAAAAAAACTGTGAAAAGAACTGTAACTCAAGAAACATAAAAGAAGCCAACAAAACCTTCAGGATTTGAAGACTGCATGTGTGGATGAATGAGTAAAAACAAATCACACCAGAGCAATTGATGCAACTAGTTTCTCCATACAGGAAACGTCTTGAATCTGTCATTGCAAACAATCCTTTTTGGACAAAGTATTAAATAAATACTGGTTGGTGTGTTCAATACGTTTTCCCTGTGTCCTTTCATATTATGACACACAACTTAATTTTTACATTATTTGTTTTCCTTCCTTTGTATTACTGGATTACTGAGTTGTCCCCAACCTCTGGGGAAAAGCTCATGTCAATATAGTTGAGGAAAATGGTGATGTGTTGGATACTTATTTCAGCCGCTGTAGTTGCTAACTCTTTATTTGAAAGCTCCCAGCATAGTATGAAAGAAAAAAGGCAACACACTGGCCTAATTATGACCCTTAAGGCTAAATCATGAACTGAATGCTGAAACAAAGAATGATTTGGTGGATGACTCTTTTGACCAAATTATTTTAATGAACTGATTCCAGTAAATCAGCTTTTGGAGCCTTTATTTACTTGACAATTTTACACCGAAGAGTGCTGCTGGTGTTATATAATGGCAGTGGTCTGTTGAGAATATCAGCTGTGAAGGTTTTTTATCTTTTAACTGTCAACTAAAGCTTGTAAGGAACCACAAATAAACATTTGATAGTGCTACCTGTAAATCTGTGAAAAAGTGAAATTTGGATTAAATAATATCTTTTGAATTTAGGGATCTAGTTTGGGAGTGAGTGAGGGAATTATTTGGTACTTTAACTCACTTTGAAATGACTGTGACAAAAGAGGAAGGAGGACAAAAGCGAAGAGCTTACAGCAAAATTGAGTCCCAAGGTAAATGTGAACCAAATTGGAGGTTGGGGGAGAGTAGCAAGAAACTGGGTGGAACCCTCCTTCGCACCCTCCTTCTACACTGTCTAGAATTCACTTATCCTCAAATCCCTTCCCCGACTTCAATGATAACAACAAGGAGCGGGCCTCGAGAGCTTAACATAGTGGCAAATCCAGCCGAGGGAGTGTTGTGGCAATACACTCTCTGAGTCAACGTCCTCGGGGATTAGAATGCGTTCCCGTTTTCTTCACAGAACACAGCATCCCAAAATGACTTTAATTTTGGTCTATTTGAAATAAATTGCCCAGACACTGGAGAGTTCAATTTTATGGATGACCTATCAACACTGCGATCCAATCAGTGTTCTCAGTAATAAAGCAAGCATGCTTATGGGGTGTGTGGAGTGATTCACTGCATTATCCATGCAGTGTTATAGGAGTAGCATCTACTGTATATCTGGTTCTGCTCACAGAAGAATAAAGCATCCATCATAAAGAAGTTTTTCTATTTCTTTGTACACGATGACTTATACTACGCATAAGTACAACAACAGTGTTAATGGAAAAATTACATCAAATCCCCACAGGTAAAGTGTCTTGGGACTGTCCCAGAAGTGAATACCTACCCTTTACAGTATTCCTACAATATGCGAAACACATTCATTAAGCTATTATATGTCCTGTGTGTCTTGCAGGCCGTTGAAGGATCATGACTTTAAACCTCAGTAGGCACATGCTGGCCCCTTTGGCGGAAAGGGATTATGTGTCCTCTTGTCCGTTTCAATATAAACACATTTCAACAGTACGCACTTAGCATTACCAGGAGAAGGAAGTGAGTGTTGTCCTGACATGACAGGGTGGGGCCAACTGGGCACATCACCAGTGGTTTGCAGCAAACATCTTTTATGGATGTGCTACTCTTCTGCATGTATAAATGTTTAGCCTCTGAGGGCATAAGAGTGTCTAATGGTGGGAAGCATAATATCGGTTAAGACTGCGGGGGGCATAAGGCCACAATTATTGCAATGCAAATTCAATTCTAAATTGCACACATTACTTTATATAATGCTTGCTGGCTCAATGTGAACGTACACATATGTAAAATAAACCATGAATGTGTACAGCTGTTGTATTAAGCCACGTCACCCTTAAATCCAATTTACAGCATATCACAGCCTTCACCCCAGCAAGCTATGACAAAGAGACATGCTGTGACTTCAGACTACTCCCAAAATGAGCTGGCCACACATAGCGAAGCTGCCTGCAAGGAAAACTAGTTTGCTGCTGTGAAACAACTTTGCGTGGCAGAGCTGGTGCATTCGGGCTCAGATGGCTCCACAATGTTACACTGCAGGAGCCTTAGTGGGAGTATACAGTACATAGAAAGAACTCAAAATGCTTCACACCCCGGAACCCCCACAGACTCGCCAAAGCTACATTTGTGATCAAAATGCCAAGCTCTCTTCTTTTTTCCGTGGCTAAGTTTTTAACTTGCTGATCTGAAAAGATTTTCTTTTTGGATTCCTTGCAACAGTTTGACTAAATTATGCAAAAGATAAAACTTACACAGGTTTCTGCACAGTATCGATATGTGTTTTACATGGAACAAAACACCCCAAAACACCAACGGATTCATTGGTGGGATAGTGGTAAAAGAAAAAAAAAATGAAATAAAGTCATCATAGCAACATCATTGCACTTATACACACCATATTCTGTTGAAGCACTCTGCGCTCTGGACTACGGTAGCCGTAATGCTCTGACAATCCATCAAGCAGTGCTGCCTTGTAGTTTGCCTAAAGTCGTACTCGAAACATTTTGACAGATTTTTGACTGCCGTGCACCATACAAAATCTATTTGAGGTCAGTAAGCACAACCAGAATTAATACATAAAGCACACCAGATTACAGGGTGGACTGTCGATTTTTGAGAAAAGATTTTAAGGGCGCTTCACAGTCAGAAAAATAGAGTACTTGGAGCAACTTTGTGTAATTTTTTTTACACTGTCATTTTGCAATTAAAGGTCCTGGATTTAGCATACTCTGTTACATGCATTCTTTCATGTACAGTATCTCCTGAACCACTTATCCTCACTAGAGTTGTGGGGGTACTTGAGCCTATCCCAGCTGACTCTTGGCGAGAGGCAGAATACACCGTGAACTAGGCGCCAGCTCATCGCATCCACATAATATAAACAACCATTTTCACTCACATTCACACTGATGGCCATTTTAGGGTTTTGACTCTCGCTCTCATACGGTGCAGACACTTTTTTCCGTGCTATCCTTGCTTTTCCTTTGTTGACATTTTTTCTATCTGATAAGCTTGTTTTTCTTCTAAAAAAATTAAAAGCAGCGACTCCTAGAAATTTTTAAACCTGTGGAACTTGTTATGTGTGTATGTATTTTTATTCTTTATTTTCCTTTCATACTTATATGTTATTATAATGCCGATCTTTTGTGATGCGGAATTCTAGAATGTTCCAAGGAGTGCCTATATAATCAGGAGAAGGACCGTCAACGGAGCTTCTTACCATCGCTCTTTGGACAAGTACAGAACTACTCGCCACACTGCATTCTGCCTTTCATCCTTGGACCTTTCTGGAACAGTTGTTGACTTGGAATATTCGCTAGAAAGACTGGTGGAAAGATTGGTAACTATTCATAGCTTGGTTCGACTACTCGGTTTTTGAACTTCTATTTTGTGTTAGTTGTTTTTTTGTTGTGTGTGTGATTAAATTATCTTAAACGCAATACAACTGTGTGTTTCTTTCGGCGTCGCCACAGCGTGTCATCTCAAATGAACGCATATATATGTTTGGCACAATTTTTATGCCGGATGCCCTTCCTGACGCAACCATTCTCAGGGAGTGGAGGCCCCAGTGGGATACGAACCCACAACCCCTAGTTTACCAAACCAGTGCTCAAACCACTGAGCTACGGGGCCTCTTAAACGCAATAAAACTACAACTCCTTTGTCATATTTTTCTGGTTTGAGCAAAGGGATTTTAGTCTAAATTCACACGTAACAGACTGCATTTTCTTTTTGTGGATAATCAGTTGTTTCCACATTCCAATATTTTCGGATACCCTCTGATCATTATGTGAGCATGGCCTGCTAATTAGCGCAAGCCTGGTGTTTGCAACAAGACCAGTCGTCTACTGAGGATTACTGCGGACTACTACGGAGGATGTAAATTCTGGAATCGAAAATCCACCGTATTGAAGTCTATGTGAATGTTAATGGACAGTCGCAGACAGTCAAAATTGTGAGCAGAAGTGCGCTAACAGACAGCCACTTAGCTCTACTATGAGGACAGATGTGGTCTGTGGAATAACGGATCCTCCAGCAGTTCACCCTGGAATTTACAGAATTTACAGGCAAAACCAAAATATATGGGACATCTAAAACAGCAGCATATTATTGAGAAATCCAATGGGCCTTGGTTGCGGGCTGCCTCAACCCAAAGTGAGCGGCCTTAAACGGTTGTTACAACGACGTTAAAGACGAGGAAAAACTTATCCATGCTTTTATCTCAAGTAGACTTGACTAACTTAATGGTCTTCTAAATGGACTCCCCAAAAAGAGCAATAAACAGCTGCAGCTGGTGTTCTGACCTGAAGTGAGGTCAGAGCAACTCCATTTCTAAAGTCCTTACAGTGGCGTCCAGTCAACTTTACAATAGATTTTAAAGTTGTGCTACTGGTCTATGAACCACTAAATGGTTTAGGTCCTGAATAGGTGAAAGAAAAGTGAAACGCTGGTGCAGCTTGGAAGCGTTGCTCTCACAGTTCTGAGGACCTGGGTTCCATTCCAGCCCTCCCTGTGTGGAGTTTGCTTTTTTTCCCTGTGCCTGCATGGGTTTTCTCTTGGTATTCCACTTTCCGCCCACATCCCAAAAACATGCAACATTAATTGGACACTCTAAATTGCACCAAGGTGAGTTTGTGGGTCCGGCTGTATGTCTCTATGTGCCCTGCGATTGGCTGACAACCAGTTCATGGTGTACCCCGCCTCCTCCCCACTGAAAGCCGGGATAGGCTCCAGGACTCTCGCGACCACTGCTTTGTTGTCCATTGTTCTGTATGTCGTACCAGGGCAGCACTGTCTTTCCTTGGGCAAATCTAACTGATTCTGGATGGATATTCAAATGCTTTCAATCATGTAAAGCACATTGAGTTACATTTTGTATGAAATGCACTATTTAAATACAATTGCTTTGGTTTTACTATCCTCCCATGTACGATATTTTTTTGGGATGTGGGAGGGAACCGGAGTTCCTGGAGAAAATGCACTCAGGCACTGCAGGAACATGCAACCCCCACACAGGTGAAGCCATATTTGAACCCAGGTCCATAGAACTTTGAGGCAAACATGGTCACCAGTTTTCCACCGTGCTTGCCAATCTTGTTAATATTGCTAATGAAGGTAAGCAAAATAAAAGTTGTTGAACAGTGTTTAAAAGCCCAGCTGTGCTACGTTCGTGAAGTTACTTCAGGATTACGTAGATTGTCTTATACTGTACTGCAGTAGGGAGAGTAGCATACGTTTCAGAGCTTTGGCAATGCAGTATGGCGTACTAAAAGGCAATGCATACTGATGATCTGGTGAAAACCATTCAGTCACAATATGTTTGTACCATAGTTTTATTTATTGATCACTTCTTTTTGCACAAACCTGATGCACAGACCATGAAGGCCAAGGCAGTATAATGCAAGCCTGTGCCACAGAGAAAGGTAGAGGTCCCGGTCACACACTTGCTATTTACAATTCATTCAACATGTAATACACCAACAGATTTTTTTGGGCTGCTTTGGGAAAACAAGTGTTGATATCCTCTTCATGGTCCGGGCCGGGCCCTAGTGAAATATAACCAATGTCCAACAAGAGCCAGACTGTGGTACTTGGCCGTCTGAGATTAGTTTGGTAAGAACTTTGTTAACGAATGCAATTTTACACCATTTTTGAATACTGTTGACTTGTAATCATCCCAATGGTAATAACACTATTCTATTCATAGTGATTTAAGTCAATCTAAATGGATTCATCAAAAAGGCTGGGAACAGTTGCTATTACTTAGATTATGTTCACTCACTTTTGTCATGTGTTATCTCGGGGGAAAAAAAAAAAACTTTTTCACGCCAAGCAAGGGGATAGTTGTCATTTTGAGGTACACGACAATTGAGAAGGGGATGTTTACTTACCCGGGCACTCTGTCCAGCAATAAGCTGATCATCTTCAGTCTGGACACTGGTCCTACTGCGAGTATCATAGTCTTCTTGTTCAAAGTCTGAGTCGTCTTCAAGCTCTTCTGGTGTCTGTGACAAATAATGGTGAAAGAAAAAATAATGGTCAGATGTTTACAGAAAACATACCCTTGTTGCAGTATAATTGTGTATCCAGAGGAGAATGTCAACTTACATGTTCCTGAGGTAGTACAATGCAAAATTAAAAACAAATGTACACAAATTAAACAAAACTATTGATCCATCATGTTTGCATATTGCTATTGCTCAGGAGCTCAGCAAACATGCTAGAAATATAGATTTAGAAAGCCTCCAAGGTTTGCCGATGTATAGTCTTTTATTATGATTATTATTTGGGGGGGGCAGTTTGTTCATGAGGACGTGTTGATGGTGAGAAATAAGAAAAGTATACAGGAGAAGAGTATGAATCCCTTGTCATCACTTATCAAACTGAAGTATTGTTTTGTAGCTTTTTTATTTTCAAAATTTGTACACTCATTTTACAAAACAATATTTGTGATGCTGTGACAGCTGATTAAATTCATGGTTCATTGGGTTAGGTTTTTTTTTTAACATTTCAGTCAGAGTGGTGAACCTATTTTTACTAGTTTACTAGTTAAATAGAATTTTAAAATGGCTTGTTATTCATTTTTGACACATTTTTAACACTAAAACAAACTATGTATTCATGATTTCCTTTCAGAAATAGTGTTTGAAAACACAAACAAATTGAAGGACAACTAGTTGCACTATTTACATTTCTCAGTCAAATTGTATTTCAAAGACAAAAACAACTAATGAAGCCTGATGCCAATAAAATGACTTCCTCATGCTTTAGAATACGTGCAAAATGTTTCAGAAGTGCAGGATTTATGTATGTAGCAGATCAAACTTTTCAGTACATGACAAATGTTATATCTAGAAGGACATTAGATTGGCATGAAAAATTGCAGCCCCTCATTAATTTAAATAGGCCACGATGTGGAGTGCAATATAATGTGACATTGAACCATGTTGTATAATCACACATCACCACCTGCTGATTCTATCTCCAGGTTATCTGAGTAATATCTACTGTTAAACTTGGGTCAGGAAAAAATGGGAGACATAATTATTGTGATAAATTTATTATTGCATGTCCTGCTAGTGCCTGGCTGGGTTTTCTCCAAGTATTCCGGTTTCCTCCTACATCCCAAGAACATGCACGGTAGGCTAATTGAAAACTCTCAATTGCCTGAAAATGTGAAAATGAGTGCAAATGGATGTTCGTTTATATGATCGCTGTGATTGACAACTTGTTCAGCGTTCCCAGGTCTGTAAAATGGGCCAGTCCAGAAGGCGGGGAAATGTGTGATCCGATCCCCGGCTACAGAAACTAGCTCTACAATAGGAAAGGAGCCCATGTTGGTATATGAGGTGGGGAAGTTCCAAGTCGATATAGTCCAACTCGCCTCCACACACCACTTGGGCTACGGAACCTGTCCTCTTGAGAGGGGTTGGACTCTCTCCTACTCAGGAGTTGTCCACAGTGAGAGGCGCCGAGCAGGTGTGGGTATACTTATTTCCCCCTGGCTTAGTGCCTGTGCATTGGGGTTCACCCCAGTGGATGAGAGGGTAACCTTGCTCCACCTTTGCCTACGCGCACAACAACAGTTTAGAGTACCCACCTGTTTTGGAGTACTTAGAGGGAGTCCTGGAGAGTGCTCCATCTGCGGACTGCATCGTTCTGCTGGGGGACTTCAATGCTCACGTTGACAATGACAGTGAGACCGGGAAGGCATGACTGGGAAGAACATTCCTGACCCTGAATCAGAACCCGAGCGGTGTTCTGTTACTGGACTTCTGTGGTCATCACAGATTGTCCATAACGAACACCACGTTCAGGCATAAGGATGTCCATATGTGCACTTGGCACAAGGACACCCGGGGTCGCAATTCGACAATTGAGTTTGTGGTCGTATGGCCTGTGTGGAGTTTGCATATTTACCCTGTTCCTGCGTCGGTTTTCTCTGGGCACTCCTGTTCCCTCCTACATGCCAAAAACAAGTGCCCCTAGGTGTGATTGTGAGTGTGACTGTTGTCTGTGTCGATGTACCCTACTATTGGCAGGCAACCGGTTCAGGGTGTATCCTGTCTCCTGCCCGATGGCAGATGGGTTCCAGGACTACAATGAAAAAGAAATGGATGGATGGATCTCCCAACCCCATCTCTAGAGCACAGCCAGTGGTTCTGGTTGTCTTAAATATTTTCCATTTCATAATTATGGAGGCCACTATGCTCTGAAGAACCTTAAGTGCAGCAGATATTTTTGTACGTAACCTTGGCCAGAGCTGTGCCTTGCCACAATTCGGTCTCAAAGATCTTCAGGCAGTTCCTTTGACCTCGTGATTCTCATTTGCTCTGACATTCACTGAGCTGTAAAGTCTCACACAGTGAAGAAAATAAGTATTTGAACACCCTGCTATATAACAAGTTCTCCCACTTAGAAATCATGGAGGGGTCTGAAATTTTCATTGTAGGTGTATGTCCACTGTGAGAGGGATAATCTAAAAAGAAAACTCCAGAAATCACAATGTATGAATTTTTAACGATTTATTTGTGTGATACAGCTGCAAATAAGTATTTGAATACCTATCAGCTGGTATTCTGACCCTCAAAGACCTGTTAGTCCACTTCCACTCCATGTATTATCCTGAAGAGAGCACAGAAGGGATATATGCTGTATGTGTACATATATAGTCTTGCACAAAATATTGGTAGCCCCTGGTTACCAATATTTTTGAACAGGACTGTGTTGTTTATTTTATCTATCCATCCATTTTCCTAGACGCTTATCACTCTCTCTCTCTCTCTCTCTCCTCTCTCTCTCTCTCTCTCTCGCTATATATATAGCGAAGAAAATAAGTATTTGAACACCCTGCTATATTGCAAGTTCTCCCACTTAGAAATCATGGAGCGGTCTGAAATTTTCATCATAAGTGCATGTCCACTGTGAGAGGGATAATCTAAAAAGAAAAATCCATAAATCACAATGTATGATTTTTTTTAACGATTTGTGTGATACAGCTGCAAGTACGTATTTGAACACCTGTCTATCAGCTAGAATTCTGACCCTCAAAGACCTGTTAGTCCGCCTCTTAAAGTCCACCTCCGCTATATTATCCTGAATCAGATGCACCTGTGTGAGGTTGTTAGCTGCATAAAGACACCTGTCCACCCATATAATCAGTAAGACTCAAACTTGTAACATGGCCAAGACCAAAGAGCAGAAGAGAAATTGCCAAGTAGCTTGGTAGAAAAAAAAAAAAAAAAAAAAGGTCCACTGTTGGAGTAATCATTAGAAAATGGAACAGGCTAAACATGACGGTCAATCTCAATTTAAGTTTGCCAATGACCATTTGGATGACACAGAGGTGTCATGGGAGAAGGTTTTGTGGTCAGATGAGACCAAAATGGAACTTTTTGGTCATAATTCCACTAACCGTGTTTGGAAGAAGACAAATGATGAATTCCATCCCTAGAACACCAACCCTACTGTGGAGCCCTACTGTGTTGCATGGAAATGGTAGCATCATGCTTTGGTGGTGTTTTTCTGCACATGGGATAGAACGACTGCACTGTATTCAGGATAGGATGACCGCGGCTGTGTATTGTGAGATTTTGGGGAACAACCTCTTTTCCTCAATCAGAACAATGAAGATGAGTCGTGGCTGGGTCTTTCAACATGACAATGGCCCGAAGCATACAGCCAGGAAAACCAAGGAGTGACTCCATAAGAAGCATATCAATGTTCTGGCGTGGCCTAGCCAGTCTCCAGACCTAAACCCAATCCAAAATCTTTGGAGGTAGCTGAAACTCCTTGTTTCTCAGTGACAGCCCAGAAACCTGTCTGATCCAGAGAAGATCTGTGTGGAGGAGTAGCCCAAAATCCCTCCTGCAGTGTATGCAAACCTGGTGAACAACTACAGGAAACATTTAACCTCTGTAATTTTAAACAAAGGCTGCTGCACCAAATATTAACATTGGTTTTCTCAGGTGTTCAAATACTTATTTGCAGATGTATCACACAAATAAATTGTTAAAAAAAAATCATACATTGTGATTTCTGGGTTTTTCTTTTTAAATTATGTCTGTCACAGTGGACATGCACCTACGATGAAAATTTCAGACCCCTCCAGGATTTTTAACTGGGAGAACTCGCAATATAGCAGGGTGTTCAAATACTTATTTTCGGCACTGTATAGAAAGGTGTGTGGCTTTCCTAATCAACTCTAATCAGTATAATCAAACACAGCCGGATTCCAACAAGGTGTTGAACCATCTCAAGGGTGACAGGAAGAAATGAACAGCACCCGAGTTAAAAATATGAATGCAAAGGGTCTGAATACATATGGCTGTGTGATATTTCAGTATTTCTTTTTTCATAAATCTGCAAAAAATTCAACAAATCTGTTTTATATGGTCACTTATGGTGCAGTGGTACACACGCCTGACTTTGGTGGGGACAGTGTGGGATCGATTCCCGCTCAGTGATTGTGTTGATATTTGCCCTGCAACTGACTGGCGACCAGTTCAGTGTGTACTCCGTCTTTTCCCCGAAGCTGGCGGGTTAGGTCTTCCGTGACGCTTCTGAGGATAAGCGGCTTGGATAATGGATGGATGTTTTATTTAGTATTACCTATGAGAAGTGGTGTGAACATAATTACATACAGCTTTACATTTTATGTATTAATATTTCCTGCTACTCTATTATGTGCATGTATTCCACCATAAAAGAAGAGCAGAGCTATGTTTTCAAGAGCTTTTATTGTATTTTTATACTCTTCTCAATACCGACCTGAGAATTTTAAATACTGTGGCAAATGTCTTTCTTCATCTAATAGCAGCTCATAATATCTGTGCTGTGAAAAAAAGAAGAAAAATCCCAGGAAGCTTTATTTCAGCTCAAGTGGGGGAAAAAATAAGGCCTATAACAATATGTGTTCATAAAGCATTACAGTTTTCACTGGCATATTTACTAATATGATAGACAACAGAAAAAAATGTCATTTCCGAGTGGAGTGGGAAGAATTTGAACATGGCTCGGATTATGAATCCAGCTGGTGCACGAAAGTTCAAAGCTGCCTGTTTTACATTATTTCCCAGCATCAAATTATTTTCCGTAATTACATTTTTTCATGAGCTGCAGTGGGAAAGCTTCCAGCCTGCATAAAGTTGAATAAATGAATTACATGGCGACTAGAGAAGGGCTAGCTGGGGTACAGAATACAGCTTGTTTCATTTCAGAGTGTGAGCAGGTAGAACTGCTGCAATCATGTTGTTATTCAGCCTTCTTATTATGAGACACAGCTAAATGACCTGCAAGAATTATTGCATGGATGTGACACCTCTGAAATTAGATCGATTAATGTAAAATTTGTCACGTTTGAAATGTTATTCATCCCACCCCAGGAGAAAATATTATGGTACCTATAAATACATTTGTACTCATAAATATGTGCCATTGCCAATAAATATTTTTATATTAGAAAAAAACCCTGTACAGTACGTCTTGTATGTACAGTATCACTTCAGATGGACTGACACCTGCTTTTTAATGGTAGTCTCATCTTTAGTCATAATGAAATCATTCTTTAGATTGGAACCTCAGGATACAAACAGAAGACTTTCAACAAAATACAAATGCAAAATACACCATTAATTTTTTTTTTTAACAATGCCATAATGACCAGAAGTTTGTACTTGTCATGAACAAAAACATCTTTGTCAATTGGGAGTTATTTGCTGTTCGTTTTCCAGAGTTGGTTGTTTAGAAAACATACATCTTTAAATAATTAGAAATGTTTTTTGTTAACATTTAAAAAAAAAAAAAAGATTTTCTCCAATCCACACAGGGTCTGAATGAAAACTTCTTATTCTTCCACTATCTAGTTTTTTCAATCAAATTGAATGTCAAAGACAAAAACAACTAATGACGCTTCTCATCTCTAGAGCACTTTTGAACAAGTTGGTCAAAATTATAGATACAGGCAGATCCATCCATCCATTCATCCATCAATAATCTTCTACAGTTTATCCGAGGTCAGGTCGCAGGAAGAGTAGCTCTAGCAGGGACACCCAGACATACCTTTCACCAGCCACTTCATGCAGCCCTTCCAGGGGGATCCTGAGGTGTTCCCAGGCCACCCAAGAGATGTTGTCTCTCCAGCATGTCCTGGGTCATCCCCAGGATCTCCTTCTATTGAGACGCGCCTGGAACACCTCACTGGGAGCCATCCGCATCAGATGCCATCATCTTGCTCCTCACAATGCGGAGGGGCAGCGGCTCTACTCTGAGGCCTTCCCAGTGGACCATGTTTCTCACCCTATGCCTAATGGAGAGCCCGGACAGCCTACAGAGGAAACTCATGGCGGCCCCTTGTATCGGGGATCTTATTCTTATGGTGATGATTCATAGCTTGTAACCATAGGTGAGGGTAGGACCATTGATCAACTGGTAAATTGAGAATGTCGTCTTTCGACTTAGCTCCCTCTTTAGAACAATGGTTTGATACAAAGTTTGCATCACTACAGATGCTGCACTGATCTGCCTGTCGATCTCACATTCCAATCTTCCCTCACTCATTAACCCCAAGATACTTGAACTCCTCCACTTGGGGCAGATCTCATACCCAACCTGGAGTGGGCAGGCAAGCCTATTCCGACTGAGGACCATGGTCTAAGATTTCGAGGTACTGATTCCCATCCCAGGCACTTCACTCTCAACTGTGAACCACTCCAGTAAGATTTGGAGATCATGGCTTGATGAAGCCAACAGAACCACATCATTTGCAGAACACAGAGATGCAATACAAACTTCACCATCGGATGCCCTCTATGCCTTGGTCATGCCCAGAAATTCTATCTATAAAAGTTATGAACAGAATCAATGGCAAATGGTAGCCTTGGCAGAGTCTAACCCTCACCGGAAACGAGTCCAATTTACTGCCGTCAATCTGGCCCAAACTCTGAAACCAGTCGTGATCCCACAATAGTTGGATCACACACTCTGGTCATCTTTCTTGAAAAAAAAAGGTCTGCCCATCCAGAGGCACTATCCCTAATATGCACACGATATTGCAGAGGCGTGTCAACCACAACATCTAGAGCCTTTAAGAACTCTGAGTGAATCTCATCCACCCCTTCCTATCGAGGAGCTTTTTAACCACCTCGGTGACCTCAAACCCAGAGATAAGAGAGGCCACCTCAGAGAACCCAGACTGTTTCATCATGGAAAGGCGTGTTGGTGGAATTTAGTAGATCTTCAAAGTGTTCTCCCCACCAAATCCCAAATTAAGCTCAGCAGCACCCTGTTGTGCTGTGCTGACGGTCAGCTCTGGGATTTTACAAACAGGTAATTGATTATTGAGTATTCCTTTGTCAGTCCTTTTTGACACCTGTCCCATCATTTTGGGAATGTTTTGCATCCATAAATTTTGAAGTTAATGATGATTTACTAAAAACAATTTATCAGTTTGAACATTAAATATCATCTTTGTCATGATATACAATTAAGTATTGGTTGAACATGTTTTGGAAATCATTGTATTCCGCTTTCTTTTTGAAATGAAAAAAAAAAACATTTTAATTTTTCATGCATTTCTAACTTTTTTAAATGCTCCTATATGTTAGAAATATCAAACATATACATAGGCCCCAACAATATGGTAGATTCATATTGGTTTAATTATGATAATATTTGCGTTCTTAGCGTGAGCACGCAACTAGAAAGTCATTCAGTGGATTGGTGACTTTCGCCAGGGCTAAACTAAATTTAGGCTTTACTAAATTTCTTTGCCCATCTGAGCAGACTACATACAGTACATACTGGTTCATAAAGTATGAGAAAAGGCTATATTGTTCTGGATGGAAGATTACACTCCATTTGAATAATAATGAAAATCAACTGGTGAGCATGAATTTCTATTTTCACCTGTATCCAAATCCTCAAGTTTTTGCATTGTTCCATATCTGTCCTACTATGTACCCCTCAAATATATACCCGACATTGAAATACCATAGCTAATGATGCCCTGTAAGTTTTGCACAGTACTTTTATCTACAAAAGAGGATTAAGCAATAGACCAGAGTTAAAAAATATCCTGAGAAACTAAAATGTAATTTGTTGGGATTAAAGATTAAAGATATTAAGATTAAAGTAATGAATAATAAACTTTCTTTCAGCTTGTTCCGTTCGGGGTCGCCACAGAGTGTCATCTTTCAGATGAATGTTCATATTTTTTGGCAGTTTTTATGCCGGATGCCCTTCCTGATGCAACCCCTCTTGGGGAGTGGAGGCCCCAGTGAGAAACAAACTCATGAACCCTGGTTTACCAAACCAATGCTCTAACCACTGAGCTATGGGGCCCCCCAAAGGTAAAAAACAAGTAAAAAAAACAATGATGGAAGAAATTGAATATTAAGAGGAACAACAAAGTTTATGAGAAAAAAGAAGCATATTTTCAATTGGGTCATGCTATTACGAAACAATTTTCTTCAAGAGGAGCAAAGTGACATACCCTAATCATGAGGACAGCTTTTCTGATGTCCCGGACACCATCGTAGACCAAACGGGATGCATCGATGAATTCATTCTCCTCAAAGGCCTGTGGCGGGCTTGTACTCAGGGCTTCGATTGCTACCTCCACTTGTTCAGCAAAACGAGGCATGACTTTAAAAAGAAACGGGAAAAAAAAGATTTTACAGAAAGTGTTAACTTGATAGTCCATTTGCTATTGTGAAAATGGTGGATTTGCATTCAATAAGTCCCAAAGATTTAAGCAATGGTATGATGCATTTCATTTGGGTGAGTAGTACTAGACACTCAAACACGAAGACTCTGCAGTAAAAAGAGTCACACTAAACAAAATAAAACTGGCAGAATGCATCCTCCAGTGTGAGATGGTAAATATCATCTTGTCAGTCAGAAATCAGAGTAAAGATGTGTCACAAAGTAACAGCAACAACAAAAATTTTATGAAAATAGTTTGACCTGCCATCTTCACATTTTGACTCATGACTCCACGTCTTCGCACACATTTTGATTGGAGTATAAAGGCTGGTGTGTTATAAAGAAACAATATAAGAACCAGATAAAACAAATTGAGATCTGAAAGTCAAGGCTTTTTATAGGTTTTAGTGATTGTTCTACAGTTCCCCTTTATTATCAAAATTATGCAAAATGTCAAAAAACATCCAAGTTGCAGTTTATTGGAATTGAGATGTATTCCCATTTTATTAACATTATGAAATTATCACACAGCAGTCCCTGGTCTTTTGTGCAAGGTTTTGATTCTGATGACATTTATGGAATGACAATGTCACTAGAACATCAATCTTGCATGCTGCAGGTGTTTTTGTGTGTACACTGGTAGTTGGACTCCCATTTGTGTGGCACCCTTTTAAGCTTTTTCTGCTACTGAGTGAAAGTAGTAAAAGCCCGCTCGGCCAGTCAAATCACAGGGCAAAGAATGGAAACATGATCAACGAATTTTGAGCGGAACAAATGCCAAGCAGTGCAAGAAAATTTCCTATTGTGTAGAAAACTGGTTAGTCAGGGTTGAGCGAGGCGATGCTTGTTAGGGATTCGATTGAATTGTGCTGAAATTAAATAGAAATTGTAAAGTACAAAAGGACTACACTGAAGGCTGGTGTTAAAAAAAAAATATGAAGCACTTTAGCAATTTTACATCTACCCAAATCATTATGAAACATAACATTAATGCTCTCTTCTTTTCAAACTTGTTGGCCTTAATTACACTCCTCTTTTATAAAAGGAGAGGATGACCTCCAGGGCTGGAATACTTTACCACTCTTTTTCACAGGAAGATTACTGCTACTACCATTTTCCAGTGCTCCTCGTCACACAAAAGGAGAAATGCTTAAAATTCATGGACTCTTAAATAACACAGTTCTTTTGGGAGAAGAAAAAAAGCCTGAATTGAACTACCCAATCTAGAGAAATTTGAAGACAAAATTCCAGGCAGACTAGATGCCCCAAATATCTCTTTTTACTATATTGCAAATCAGTTTCAATACATTGCTAGATGGATTCATCAAAGCGATCACAAACGATCATGCTTATCATGCAGAATCATGTCACTCTCAAATGTATCTTTCCTCAAAATAACAAACAAACAACACCCCTGCTTCTAAAGTCCTGTAACTCTGACAGTCTTGTGGAAAGTAAAAACGATTAATTCCATAACTAACCATGCAAATACACTCCAATATGGCGAGACCCTGACTTCAAACTCCAAGGCAAATATAATCACAAATGGGCTCAAAAAAGGTATCAAACAGCTTATCTTATCCAAAACAAGTGCACCCCAGGGAAAAAAAAAACACACTCTTCTTCTTTCTTCTTTTCCTTTCGGCTTGTCCCGTTAGGGGTCGCCACAGCGTGTCATCTTTTGCCATCTTAGCCTATCTCCTGCATCTTCCTCTCTAACCCCAACTGCCCTCATGTCTTCCCTCACCACATCCATAAACCTTCTCTTTGGTCTTCCTCTCGCTCTTTTGCCTGGGAGCTCCATCCTCAGCATCCTTCTGCCAATATACTCACTCTGTCACCTCTCAACATGTCCAAACCATCGAAGTCTGCTCTCTCGAATCTTGTCTCCAAAACATCCACCTTTGGCTGTCCCTCTAATGAGCTCATTTCTAATCCTATCCAACCTGGTCACTCCGAGCGAGAACCTCAACATCTTCATTTCTGCCACCTCCAGTTCAGATTCCTGTTGTTTCTTCAGTGCCACTGTCTCTAATCCGTACATCATGGCCAAACTCAGCACTAACCTAATCTGTCAGCCTTATCCATTACCACTGCAAACAGGAAGGGGCTCAGAGCTGATCCCTGATGCAGTCGCACCTCCACCTTAAATTCTTCTGTCACACCTAAGGCACACCTCACCATTGTTCTGCTGCCATCATACATGTCCTGTACTATTTTAACATACTTCTCTGCCACACCAGACTTACGCATGTAGTACCACAGTTCCTCTCTTGGTACTCTGTCATAGGCTTTCTCTAGATCCACAAAGACACAATGTAGCTCCTTCTGACCTTCTCTGTACTTTTCCACGAGCATCCTCAAGGCAAATAATGCATCTGTGGTACACTTTCTAGGCATGAAACCATACTGTTGCTCGCAGATACTTACTTCTGTCCTGTGTCTAGCCTCCACTACTCTTTCCCATAACTTCATTGTGTGGCTCATCAACTTTATTCCTCTATAGTTCCCACAGCTCTGAACATCCACTTTGTTCTTAAAAATGGGAACTAGAACACTTTTCCTCCATTCTTCAGGCATCTTTTCGCCCGCTAGTATTCTGTTGAATAAGTTGGTCAAAAACTCCACAGCCATCTCTCCAAATTGCTTCCATACTCTACCGGTATGTCATCAGGACCAACTGCCTTTCCATTTTTCATCCTTTGTAGTGCCTTTCTGACTTCCCCCTTAGTAATCATTTCCACTTCCTGGTCCTTCACTCTTGCCTCTTCAACTCTTCCTTCTCTCTCATTTTCTTCATTCATCAACTTCTCAAAGTATTCTTTCCATCTATTTAGCACACTACCGGCAGCAGTCAACACATTTCCATCTCTATCCTTAATCACCCTAACCTTCTGCAGATCCTTCCCATCTCTATCCCTCTGTCTGGCCAACCTGTAGAGATCCTTTTCTCCTTCTTTTGTGTCCAACCTGGTGTACATGTCTTCATATGCCTCTTGTTTAGCCTTTGCTACCTCTACCTTTGCCCTACGTCGCATCTCGATGTACTCCTTTCGCTTCTCCTCAGTCCTCTCAGTATCCCACTGCTTCTTCGCTAATCTCTTTCCTTGTATGACTCCCTGTATTTTGGGGTTCCACCACCAAGTCTCCTTCTCCCCTTTCCTACCAGATGACACAGCAAGTACTCTCCTGCCTGTCTCTCTGATTACCTTGGCTGTCGTCGTCCAGTCTTCCGGGAGCTTCGGTTGTCCATCGAGAGCCTGTCTCACCTCTTTCCGGAAGGCCGCACAACATTCTTCCTTTCTCAGCTTCCACCACATGGTTCTCTGCTCTACCTTTGTCTTCTTAATCTTCCTACCCACCACCAGAATCATCCTACATACTACCATCCTATGCTGTCGAGCTACACTCTCCCCTACCACTACTTTACAGTGAGTAACCTCCTTCAGATTACATTGTCTGCACAAAATATAATCTACCTGCGTGGTTCTACCTCCGCTCTTGTAGGTCACTATATGTTCCTCCCTCTTCTGGAAATAAGTGTTCACTACAGCCATCTCCATCCTTTTTGCAAAGTCCACCACCATCTGCCCTTCAAAGTTCCTTTCCTGAATGCCGTACTTACCCATCACTTCTTCATCGCCCCTGTTTCCTTTACCAATATGTCCGTTACAATCTGCACCAATCACAACGCTCTCGCTGTCTGGGATGCTCAGAACTACTTCATCTAGTTCCTTCCAGAATTTCTCTTTCAACTCTAGGTCACAGCCTCCCTGTGGGGCATAGCCGCTAACCACTTTATACATAACACCCTCAATTTCAAATTTTAGTCTCATCACTCGATCTGATACTCTTTTCACCTCCAAGACATTCTTAGCCAGCTCTTCCTTTAAAATAACCCCTACTCCATTTCTCTTCCCATCTACTCCGTGGTAGAATAATTTAAACCCTGCTCCCAAACTTCTAGCCTTACTACCTTTCCACCTGCTCTCTTGGATGCACAGAATATCAACCTTTCTCCTAATCATCATGTCAACCAACTCCTGAGCTTTTCCTGTCATAGTCCCAACATTCGAAGTCCCTACACTCAGTTGTAGGCTCTGTGCATTCCTCTTTTTCTTCTGACGCTGGATCCGGTTTCCTCCTCTTCTTTGTCTTCGACCCACAGTAGCTGAATTTCCACCGACGCCCTGCAGGTTAGCAGTGCCGGGGGCGGGCGTTGTTAACCCTAAAAACATCAATATCTAAGAATATATTCAATTTGAGTATGAAGAAATAATGTTGACCTGAGATTAATTACTCATTATACAATCAATTTATTTTCGTTCTTCTTCTTGTTCTTATTATTTGCCACTATAGTTTTGACTTGCAACATTGTAGTTACAAATGTGTATCTTAGCCCCTCCCAACCCATCATCTTCCGTATGTCAAATGCTGAGTATATGATGTCATAAAAAGCCTCACACACAATCACCTAGTCACAAATTTATGTTTAAGATTACATGTCTTGTAGCTATTCATCCATCCATTTTCTTAGCCATTTATCCTCACAAGGGTCGCGGGAGTGCTGAAGCCTATCCCAACTGTCAACGGGGAGGAGGAAGGGTACACCCTGAACTGGTTGTCAGCCAATCGCAGGGCACATGGAGACAAACAGCTGTACTCAGAATCACACCTAGGGGCAATTTAGAGTGTCCAATTAATGTTGCATATTTTTTGGAAGTGCGAGGAAACGACAGTGCCCGGAGAAAACCTACACAGGCACAGGCAGAATACGCAAACTCCACACAGGCGGGACCTCAGAAGTGTTTTACCAATGCTTTCCAGCTGAGCCACCGTGCTGCCTAATAATAATAATAATAATAATAATTATTATTATTATTATTATTATTATTATGAAATCTTCTGACCTGACCATTTATCAGTGATTTTCCAGGTTGAGTTAATTGTTTTTTTTTTTTTTGTTCTTGAGTAAGGTACTTTGAAAAATGGTGCTTTTGACACTTTTGAAAATAGAAAGGATTAGCACCCCTCCCATTATGAGATCATAGAACACCATTGTGTCAAATCTGTCATGAAGTAACAGTTTTATGAGTGATATAAAAAAGGACAAAAGTAAAACAGCAAAATAAGAGTTAACAACAAACAATGTGGAAAGTGTAACATTGCTCCTGCAAATAAATGCGATTATAATAATCTATAGTACTTTTTCTAAGATGTTGATGACTGAACTGAGTGAATTAGTGAGCTGGCATCAGATGCATATATCTGAAGCATACCTCTTTTGGTGTTAAACTATGTTTCATCAATCATAAAAGGTGAATCAAAATCTCTCACTTTCTTCATTTTTAATTTAGTTTAATCCACTTACTGGAGCAGCGTAATAAAGGCTTTTGGGAATGGCTGGGAAGGCATTTTAAATAGAAATATTTAAATGTTCTGCAAGCTCTTAATGAGCAAGGTTGCTGATGGTAAGGAGCAATTTCACTCATTCGAGTTGAGAAATGATGAAGGGAATTAAATGTGACCATGTAGGAATGGATTTTTTTCACCCTCCAGACTTAGGCACAGTTTAAAGTAGGAAGTTATGCAAGAACAATGAAGAAGCTCTAGTGCAGAGGTGGCGTGCCCCTGTGAGGTGTTTAACAAGCTCTAAATAGCGCAAGACATTTGTTTACTCTTTTTTTTCCCCAGCCTAATCCTCAATTCCACACGAACGGTTTTGGATAGTCAACTGCAAAAGCAATCATATACACATAAGCAACAGCCTTCAGTGCATGGCTTTTTTTTTTTTTTTTTTTTTTTTTGCCTATATAACTTTGTACATCGGGATTCTCTAAAAATTCTATTGCTAACCCTGAAAAATGTTTTATTACTGACCAACAGGTTTATGAATTGAACACATAATAAAGACCACCACGCCAAGGAAACAAATTGAACATAAGTGAAATGAAATACAATATGAAACAAATAAAGCTTTAAAAATTGGCCAATAACTTGGCACAATATGAGTGAAGTTTTTTTTACATAATGAACACATCCATCCATGTTCCATACTGGTTGTTCTATTTTGTATTATGGTCACATGTAACTGGAACCTCCCTTTGTTGACTTTAAGTGACACCTCACCACTAACTCACATGCTGCCATCATGCATTCCATACATTATATTTATTTTCACAGTGTCCCCTGTTCATTAAAATTCCTCCAGTGGAAATATATCACTCGAAGATATTCAAACAGAAACATGTCACATGAACAGGCATATATCCCACAGTAGGTATTCATCCTTTGAGAAATATCCTCATCGTTAGCTAACCTTCTCGTGACACCAGGTGCTGATGAAGAAACACATCTTACACAACAAAGTTTATTTCCCATTCTGGCTAAAGCGACTTTTCATAAACATAAAAACTCATTTGAATTTGATGAGAGAGCAAAATGATCAGACTAAACCTGCACATGGTACGCAGCAATGGTCTATTGAGCATAACACATGCTTGACTCACTGACCACAGTGCTTGACACTGAATTCACTAATTATGAAAAATATATTGAAATAATGGTACTCAAAAAGGCTTTGAATATATACCAGGATTGTACTATAAATAGAATTTCTTTTTACAGAGCCCCGACACTGACATGGAAAAAAAAAAACTAACGACAAGCTTTCTCATTCTAAGGAAAAATGGTCTCATTAGAATGATAAACTTTGTCTTTAGAATAAGACATGTTTTTCATTCAATGAGAAATTTTCTCATTGGAATGAGGAACTGTCATTTGAATAAGAAATGTTCTCATTAGCGTGAGAAACCTTCTCATTTAACAAGAAAAAATATTCCATTGTATGTGTGCATGTATAAAAGCCTTTTTTACATTTAGGTTTGCATTTGTGAGTGAAATTAATATTGCAGAAAGTAGTTTGGTTATATTTTCACTGGGGACTTTATAACAAGGACATTGCTGCATTGCTTGCAAGTCTTCAACGTTATGAGACATTTTAAATGAATTTCGAAATCCTTTTGCCGAGTTTGGTTGTAAATAGTTGTAAGCTAATAGTAAGTCTACTTTTCCTTTCGGCTTGTCCCATTAGGGGTTGTTACAATGTGTCATCTTTTTCCATCCAAGCCTAACTCGTGCATCTTCCTCTCTAACACGCACAGTCTTCATGTCCTCCCTCATAACATCCAACAACCTTTTCTTTGGTCTTCCTTTCACTCTTTTGCCTGGCAGCTCCATCCTCAGCACCCTTCCACCAATATACTCACTCTCTCGCCTCTGGACATGTCCAAACATTGAAGTCTGCTCTCTCTAACCTGGTCTCCACAGCATCCAATTTTGGCTGTCCCTTGAATGAGCTTATTTCTAAACCTATCCAACCTGCTCACTCCGAGTGAGAAGATCAACATCTTCATGTCTGCTTCCTGTTGTTTCTTCAATGCCATCATCTTTAATCCATACATCGTGGCCGGCCTCACCACTGCTTAAACTTTGCCCTTCATCTTAGCGGAGACTCTTCTGTCAGATAGAACACCAGACACCTTCCCCCAACTGTTCCACCCTGCTTGGACCCATTTCTTCACTTCCTTACCACACTCACCATTGCTCTGTATTGTTGACCCCAAGTATTTGAAGTCATCTACCCTAGCTATCATTTCTCTCTGGAGCTTGACTCTTCCCCCTCTGCCCTTCTCATTCATGCACATATACTCTGTTTTACTTCGGCTAATCTTCATTCCTCTCCTTTCCAGTGCGTGCCTACATCTTTCTAATTGTTCCTCCACCCACGCCCTGCTTTAACTGCAGAGCACAATATCATCTGTGAAAATCATGGTACAAGGGGATTCCAGTATAACCTCAACTGTCACCATATCCATTTCTTCCGCAAACAGGAAAGGGCTCAGAGCGGATCCTTGATACACTCCACCTTAAACTCTTCTGACATACCTACGGCATACCTCACCACTGTTCTGTTGCCCTCATATATGTCCTGTACTATTTTAACATACTTCTCTGCCACACCAGACTTACGCATGCAGTACCACAGTTCTTCTCTTAGTACTCTGTCATAGGCTTTCTCTAGATCTACAAAGACAAAATGTAGCTCCTTCTGACCTTCTCTGTACTTTCCCACAAGCATTTACAAGGCAAATAATGCATCTGTGGTAGTGTTTCTAGAGATGAAACCATACTGTTGCTCGCAGATACTTACTTCTGTCCTTAGTCTAGCCTCCACTACTCTTTCCCATAACTTCATTGTGGCTCATCATCTTGTTCCTCTGTAGTAACCCAAACCAGAGTTCTGAATATCGCCTGGCGGCACGGTGGTTAAGCTGGTGAAGCATTGGCCTCACAGTTCTGAAGACCTGGGTTCGATACCGGCCCCACCAGTGTCGAGTTTGCATGTTCTCCCCGTGCCTGCATGGGTTTTCTCCGGACACTACGGTTTCCTCCCATATCCCAAAAACATGCAACATTAATTGGAGACACTTTAAATTGCCCCTAGGTGTGATTGTGACTGCAGCTGTTTGTGTTCATGTGCCCTGCGATTGGCTGGCCATCTCTATCCCTCTGTCTGGCCAATCTGTAGAGATCCTTTTCTCCTTCTTTCATATCCAACCTGGTGTACATGTCTTCATATGCCTCTTGTTTAGCCTTCGCCACCTCTACCTTTCCCCTACGTCGCATCTCAATGTAATCCTTTCGCCTCTCCTCAGTCCTCTCCGTGTACCACTTCTTCTTGTAGGTCACTCTATGTTGCTGTCTCTTCTGGAAATAAGTGTTCACCCCTGCCATTTCCATCCTATTTGCAAAGTCCACCACCATCTGTCCCTCAAAGTTCCTTTCCTGGATGCTGTATTTACCCATCACTTCTTCATCGCCCCTGTTTCCTTTGCCAACATGTTCATTGAAATCTGCAACAATTACAACTCTCTCTCTGTATGGGATGCTCAGGACTACTTTGTCGAGTTCCTTCCAAAATGTCTCTTTCAACTCGGTGTCACATCCTACCTGTGGGGCATAGCCGCTAATCACATTATACACAATACATTCAATTTCAAATTTCATCCTCAACTCGATCTTATACTCTTTTCACCTCCCAGACATTCTTAGCCAGCTCTACCTTTTAAAATAACCCCTACTCCATTTCTCTTCCCATCCACTCCATGGTAAAATAGTTTAAATCCTGCTCCTAAACTTCTCGCCTTACTCCCTTTCCACTTGGTCTCTTGGATGCACAATTTATCAACCTTTCTACTAATCATCATGTCAACTAACTCCTGAGATTTTCCTGTCATAGTCCCATCATTCAAAGTCCCTACACACAGTTGTAGGGACTGTGCATGCCTCCTCTTCTTCTGCCGACCAAGCCGCTTTCCTCCTCTTTTTTGCCTTTGACCTACGTTATCTGAATTTCTACCTACGCCTAGCAGATTAACAGTGCAGGGGCGGGGGTATTTGGCCCGTGCCACAACCTATCTGTTATGGAATTCGTTTGATGAACGCTCATATATGTTTGGCACAGTTTTACGCCGATGCCCTTCCTGACACAACCCTCTGCATTTATCCGGGCTTGGGACTGGCCCCTAGGTTGCACAATATTGTGCTCCCCATTGAGCTGCAGATAGTAAAAAAAAGTTCATATTAAGTAAGTACTCTAAATAAACTACCATTCTCAGGAAGCCACTCTCAGGCTACCCCAATGCAGGAAGCTACTGCTAGAAGGTAAATAAGCTACCACTCACAGCGAGATTCTTCTGAGTCATTTTAATGAGAAACATTTTTCATTTTTTCAGAATCTTTCTCCATCGAATGAGAAATGTTTCATTTTTTTTCAATCTCTATTCAGGGGCTCTGTACATTTTGGAATTATACACGGTAATAAATCACTATTTCTGTTGCAATGATCACAAAATGTACATGCATGATGTGTGAGCCATGATGAGAATATATGTTATTACTATAAAAACATGGGTAAAGCATTTAACATGCCCCGATGTAAATAACTAGGCGCAATGCCACTCAACCTCTTTAAATGACACACTAAGTTAGCCCATATATCAATTTTTTAATCTACTCTCTCCAGCCACTACATTAATGACTGACTTTAAAATGTGTCCTCCTCTTTTTGCAGACATTAGTTTAAACATGGGAGTACAGTCATTGGCAAAAAAAAAATGTCTTGTAAAAAGAAGGGAGGAAGAGGGTGGGAGAGGAAGAGTTTGACCATAACCACATACCCATTAAGCTATTGATTTCTCCTCCTCTCAAGGACACGATTCCCTCCTGGGCTGATGTGTAGATTGTCTGTCGGGAATCTATGGCTCAGCTTTACACACAAGAGATGTGTGCTGTCGTTGCCAGTATTTGGCCGGCCCATTAATCTAATCACACTCAATATATGAGAGAGAAGGATGGGCAAATTGAGACAAGGTCAAAGGTCACACAGTCATGATATGTCTCCTGGTGTTGATGTGGCCCTTGTCAAAAAGATGGACAAGTATCCGTAAATAAATCCTAATGACTGAGAAACAACCAACCACTCAGGGGCATTTCCACATACTGGACAAATAAATAAAAAACACATTTGGAGGGGTGGCATATGTGTCATATATGAACAGATGAGAATTAGAAGAAAACTGCAGATACAAAAGTTTATTTTGATATGTATTTTTTTGCAATACAGTTCACATGCATCACGTCCAAACAGTGCAGTGACCAACCACCTTAAACAGATGAAGCCGCATGTAAAGGTCATGAACCAGTCTGGTCGTGCATATAATAAGGTTATTGAGAGAGATGGAATATTGTTAAGTCTCCTGAGAGCTATTCTAGTAAATTAGTGTCTTTGGGAATGTTTTTATTTTCATAATTATTTATAAGAGCATTTGAGGTCGGACTTCAATGACGTGTTCTAAATTATCTACATTTTTTTGATGGGCTTGAGGTCAGAGTTGTCCAGTTGTAATCCAAACTCATATGTAGAAGCACATTTTCCAAAAACGTGTGATAAATTAAGAGATCAATAGCAATGCTCATGTACACAGGGCTTATGCAATTTAGTCCAGAGTAAATGTTTGAAGCATGCACTCCACAAAGAAAGAGGGGGCTGGTGGAGGGTTGGGGTGGGGGACATCAAATCACTGAATTCCACAAAAAGCTCGAAACGCTTAGTGAAATCATTGGTGACAGCTATTGATTTCTTGGGACGAGTCGAGTTAATTGGACTTGGTACCCTCTAAAAGTGTGTGGTCCCACATCCTTTTCCTTTGTTCAGCTACATTTAATCATCTTTCCCTCAGCTATAGATTTCCCCTTGACTGTGATCAAATCCATAGACTTGAGGTCTTTGAGGGAGCAAGAAAGCAAAAGTTCAGGAGGATCAATGAGCGCTTCATGGTCCAGCTCAGTTGTGCATTGTAACCCTTAAAACACTTCAGCTAGAACCACTAAACAGAAATAGAAGTTATCAAAGAGACAACATAGGACAATCATGTTTTATTTCTGTCCATCCATCCATCCATTTTCTAAGCCACTTATACTCACAAGGGCTGCGGTTATGCTGGAGCATGTCTCAGATGACTGTGGGCAGGAGAAAGGGTGCACCCTGAACTGGTTGCCAGCTAATCACAGGGCACATAGAGGAAGACAACCATTCACACTCACATTCAAACCTACGAACAATTTAGTCTTCAATTAACCTACTGTGCAGGCTTTTTGGGATTTGGTAGGAAACCGGAGTGCCTGGTGGAAACCAACTGAGGCATGGGGAGAACATGCAAACTCCACCCAGGTGAGGCTGGATTTGAGCCTGGGTCCTTAGAACTGTGAGGCAAACCCTCGAACCAGTGATCCATCATGCCGCCCGTGTTTTATTTTTATTATTTATTTCCCTGCAGGACTATCTCAATTACAGCATGCAATTAAGAAGAATTCAAATTGTCAATAGGAATTGTGATTTTATAATTGTCAGGTTATTTAATGGCCAAACATATTCACTGAAACCAAAACATTTCGGCCATATTAACACACACATTTAGCGGTCGCACATCCTCCCTGCTTTCAGGTGTTCGTATCGGAGAATACTTGTTGCACACTATTTTGTGGCGCCCCAGGAATCTTCCTACAAGCTACAGCGTACACGGCAAAATTTGATGACGAACCGCAGAGCCAAACATTTGCTTGGCTTCTGGGCTTAATGCAGCATAAGTCACTAATCATCCCATCCATGGCGGCAGATAAGCTACACTTCTGTATCGTTATCATGAAGGGAGGATGTGGAGTAATTACCATCTGTAACTGTAGAGTTTGCTGCACAAACTGTTGATGGCAGAAGAAGAAGCAAAAGGAAAAAGAGAAGGTCCTTTTAAAGAATGCTCATACAGAAGGACATTTCAAATTCACAAAGACAAAGATCATCAGTGAACTAAATGTTAATAGCTAAAAATATGAAAATGATGGACTTTCTAATGAGAATTGTATTGGAGAGGAATCCACTTTGAAGATCAAAAATGGCAGGTAAATCAATAAATGTCTGGAGATAAAATAACACACAGACACACAAGACTGGAAACTAGAAATGATTGTACTTTGCCAATTGTCACACGTCACATAAGAAAAAAAAGCCTCTATGTTTACAAGTACTCTACATTGTTCTAATAAATATTATTCTAATAAATATTTACAATAGTCTTCTTTTCCTTTCAGCTTGTCCCATTAGGGGTTGCCACAGCGTGTCATCTTTTTCCATTGAACCCTATCTCCTGCATCTTCCTCTCTAACCCCCAACTGCCCTCATGTCTTCCCTCACAACATTCATTAACCTTCTCTTTGGTTTTCCTCGAGCTCTTTTGCTTGCCAGCTCCATGCTCAGCACCCTTTTACCAATGTACTCATTCTCTCACTACTGGACAAGTTCAAAACATTGAAGTCTGATCTCAAACCGTGTCTTCAAAACATCTCAATTTGGCTGCCCCACTAATGAGCATATTTCTTCTTCTTCTTTTCCCTTCGGCTTGTCCCATTAGGGGTCGCCACAGTGTGTCATTTTCGATGAACGCATATTTGTTCGGCACAGTTTTACGCCGGATGCCTTTTCTGATGCAACCCCTCTGCATTTAGCCTGGGAGAGAAGCTTACAGCACCTGGTATTCCCAAGCGGTCTCTCATCTAAGTACTAACCACGGCCAAAGCTGCTTAGCTTCTGAGATCTAATGAGATTGAGTGTTCTCAGGGCAGCACAGCCTTAAGATAATGATCTTATTTTGAGTCCTATCAAACCTGCTCACTCCTAGAGAGAACCTCAAAATCTTCATTTCTGCCATCTCCAGCTCTGCTTCCTGTTGTCTCTTCAGTGCCACGGTCTCTGATCTGTACATCATGGCTGGCCTCACCACAGTTTTATATACCTTCCCTTTCATCCTAGCAGAGATTCCAACCTGCTTGGATCCGTGACTTCACTTCCTTACCGCACTCACTATTGCACTTTATTGTTGACCCTAAGTATCTGAAGTCACCTCACTATCACCTCTCCCTGTAGCCTCATCTCATCAACCTCAATCCCTTTCATTTAAGGAGATATATTCTGTTTTACTTCAGCTAATCTTTATTCCTCTCCTTTCCAGTGGATGCCTCCATCGTTCTAATTGTGCCTCCACCTGCTCCCTGCTTTCACTGCAGATCACAATGTCATCTGCGAACATCACGGGCCAAGGGGATTCCAGTCTAACATCATCTGTCAGACTATCCGTTAACGCACAGCAACGGCACACCTCACCACTGTTCTGCTGCCCTCATACATGTTCTGTAGTATTCGAACATATTTCTCTGCCACGCCGGATTTATGCATGTAGTGCCATTTCTTGGTACTCTGTCATATGCGTTCTCTAGATCCACAAAGTCACAATGTAGCTCCTTCTGGTCTTCTCTGTACTTTTCCACGAGCATCCTCAAGGCAAACAATGCATTTTTTGTACTCTTTCTAGGCATGAAACCAGACTGTTGCTTACAGATACTTACTTCTGTCCTGAGTCTAGCCTCCACTACTCTTTCCCATAACTTCATCCTGTGGCTTAGCAACTTCATTCCTCTATAGTTCCCACAGCTCTGAATAGTTCTTAAAAATGGGAACTAGCACACCTTTCCTCCATTCTTCAGGCATCCTCTCACCTGCTCGTATTCTGTTCAATATGTTGGTCAGAAACTCCACAGCCACTTCTCAATATTGCTTCCATACCTCAACAGGTATGTCATCAGGACTGACTGCCTTTCCATTTTTCATCCTTTTTAGTGCCTTTCTAACTTCCCCCTTACTAATCATTACCACTTCCTGGTCATTCACACTTGCCTCTTCTACTCTTGCTTCTCTCTCATTTTCATCATACATCAACTCCTCAAAGTACACTTTCCATCTGCTTAGCACGCTACTTGCACCAGTCAACACATTTACATCTCTATCCTTAATCATGCTTATGTGGTGCACACATCATTCACATCTCTATCCCTGTCTGGCCAACTTGGAGAGATCATTTTCCCCTTTCGTGTCCAACCTGGTGTACATGTCGTCATAACCCTCTTGTTTAGGCTTCATCACCTCTACCTTTGCCCTATGTTGCATCTCAATGTATTGCTTTCACCCCTCTTCAGTCCTCTCAGAGTCCCACTCCTCTTGGCTATCCTCTTTCCTTGCATGACTTCCTCTACTTTGGGGTTCCGCCACCAAGTCTCCTTTTCCCCTTTCCTACCAGAAGACCCAGCAAATACTCTCCTCCCTATCTTTGTGATCACCTTGGCTATAATAGTCCAGTATTTCGGGAGCTTCTCCTGTCCTTAGAGAGCCTGTCTTACCTCTTTCCAAAAGGCCGAATGACATTCTTCCTTTCTCACCTTCCACCACATGGTTCTCTGCTCTACCTTTGTCTTCTTAATCTCCCTCCCCACAACCAGAGTCAACCTACACACCATCGTCATATGCTGTCGAACTATACTCTCCCCTACCACTACCTTATAGTCAGAAACCTCCTTCAGATTATATCGTCTGCACAAAATGTAATCCACCTCCAGGCTTCTCCTGCCACTCCCATAGGTCACCCTACATTCTTGCCTCTTCTGGATAAAAGTGTTCACTACTGCTATTTCCATCCTTTTTGCAAAGTCCACCACCATCTTTCCCTCAAAGTTCCTTTCCTGGATTCCGTACTTACCCATCACATACATTGCCCCTGTTTCCTTCACCAACATACCCATTACAATCTTCACCAATCACAACTCTCTCTTTGTCTTGGATGCTCAGAATTACTTCACGTAGTTCCTTCAATAATTTATTTTTCAACTCTAGGTCACATGCTACCTGTGGGGCATAGCCGCAAATCATGTTCAACATAACACCCTCAATATCAAGTTTTAGACCCATCACTCAATTTGATACTCTTTTCACCTCCAAGACATTCTGAGCCAGCTATTCCTTTAAAATAATCCCGACTCTTCCCATCTACTCCATGGTAAAATCATTTAATCCCTGCCCCTAAATTGCCAGCCTTACTAACTTTCCACCTGCTTTATTGGACACACAATACATCAACTTTTCTCCTAATCGTCATGTCAACCAACTCCTGGGGTTTTCCTGTCATAGGTACAACATTCAAAGTCCATACACTCAGTTTTAGGCTCTGTGGATTCATCTTCTTCTTCAGGTGAAAAATCCACTTTCCTTCTCTTATTTGACTTCTACCCTCAATAGTTGAATTTCCACCGACGCCCTGCAGTTTAACGGTGCCGGGGGCAGGCGTTGTTCACCCAGGCGACAACAACCACGATGTGGGATTCTTTTGATGAATGCTTGTATTTGTTTGGCAAAGTTTTAAAGCTGATGGATGCCCTTCCTGATGCAATCCTCTGCATTTATCCGGGTTTGGAACCGGCCTACAGATTGCACTGGCTTGTGCCCCCATCGGCCTGCATTTTATAATATAGTGTTACCCTTTCTTACTCCCACAAAAAACATTTACCTCATTTCAGCAGAAATAGTTGCTAGTATATAAAAAATAAATAAATACAAAAATATCATGCAAGACAAGACGTTTAGCTGGAACACATGTGCCATTACAGGGCAGATGGAATAAATTGTGTATATTGACAGAGTAATGCCTTTTGGCATTTCATTCTTCATTCTTCATTCATTCTTTGCTACGGTTCCCTCATTTTCAGTTTTGGCCATTTTTTTTTTTCATTTCGGTGTGTCATGTATGCATCCACCCTACAGTTTTTTTTTTTTTTTTATAGTAGCTACGAGACCAACAGAAAGTGTGTAGGCATCTTTTATTGTGACTTTTACGGTCACTTGGACTTAATGCTGTATGCTAAGTGACAGCATGTTTAACAACTTGAAAAAATCAATATCATGAGGAAGCATATTTTTCAGTCAAGGTGCTGAGGAATACAGTTATTATACTGTATATTTGTTTGGATAAGAGCCCTCCATAATGATGACAACAAACTCAACTAAAAGCAAACCACATACAGTAGAACATGAACGAATCTGAGTTCCTGCAAACTCAAGCTTGATATCGCATGTGAGATAAATGAGACAGCAGTCTTAATGTGAGACAAGTTTATAGTCATTAACCGTCCTCTGTACTTTATCAATAAAATATCCCAATCAATGCAATTTTTTATCTAGATGCAATGATAGATGACTGTGTTACCAATTATCCTGTATGGCACACGGACACAATGTGGCAAACAATAGATACTGTATAGTGGTGAGATATATGGGCAATAATTCGATAGGGAAAAGTACTAAGGAACACGTGGATGACAATCAAGAATGAAACTATGCAGAGGAGTGGATTGATTCAAAGAGGCATTGTGATCTGATATGAATTGCACAGAGTGGTAACTGCTTAATCCCATATCTGCTCTTTCTAGTGTTTTTCTTATTCCATCACTACTACAAAAGGTGCATTTTTACGGTGAACTCCTTTGTAATGGTACATTAAATAGACAACGTGTAGTTTCCCAAAATATAGTATTTGAGGATCTTTATCCTGATTTCTGTAGTCTTCAGGTTACCTACAATCTGCCCTGATTAAAAATCAGACAAACAAAAAGATAAACTGAGTTAAGACAAGCGTACACGAGAGTGAACAGGTGGAGTCCAGCGTGCTGTATCCCAGTCAATAAACCAATGTGGGACACTGAAAATCCAAGCAGGTGTGTTTACAATTTACTGACATCATTAGGAGACTATTAAAAGCTGAGTGACACACCACCCAATTCCCATCAAAATTTCCAATACGATCAGTGGCAGCTCTCCATTAGGAGCAGTGCACTACCAGACCTTGCCAAGTTATTTTTCACAGTAGTACTTTCAACACAACCTTGAACATAATCTGTTTGTTGACGCTGATTCACTTCCAAGTTATCTTGTTTTCTTACATTTTACTGGAGATAATGTTATTTGAAAAAAATGGTTCATGCCTCAAACATAACCATCTGAAACCCTTAATATATTTTAATATTATTAATATTTTTGTAACATTGTAATATTCCTAGGTAAATTGAAGCTAATCATTGTACAATGAAACTAAATAAAATTAAATTTTTGGACCCTTTGAATATGATGGACATTTTAAAGTGGCACAAGGAAGGTTGTCTGCGAGCAGAAACACTGTGACCCATTGACATTTTATAGGTATTTGATGGATTTTCATCAAACGTTTGAGCCATATTTTTCCATAAAATTCTGGTGAATCTCCAAACTCCTATATTTGGGCTGTTTAACTTCGGAGGTTTCAGTGTATTTTTTGATCTAATTAATGTAGAGAAAAAAATGTAAACCATTATCCACCCCTAGTTTTTCTTTCCAACAGCCTTGTGGGAATATGTGACTGACAGTGACATTTTTTTAAATATGCAGATGAGTAGTATGACTGACTCCTATGAATTCCCCCAGGCAACATATGAACAATATTTTTGTCATTTTACTCTGTGAATTACAGAGTTGATGTCAGAAGATTGTACTAAACAAAAAAAAAATATGTGTGTAAGAAGTAACCTATGTACAGTAAGCAGTTGGTGCCAAAACTTTGTTTTTTTTAAATATAAAATGATACAATAAGCTGTTATGTACATACAAGCAAGTATATTTCTAATGTACTAACCAGTTTCAGACAGGAGCTTGATGGACTCCAGCACACGCTCAGTGTAGACACCTGGTTCATAGTTCTCCATCTCTGCATTTATTATGTGCACAACTCGAGCAGCTCGGCCTCTAATAGCTCCCGCAGTTCGGTCAAGTGTGTCCACGTCTCCCTCTTGAAGCGCTATGACGCATTTGTTTACATCCTCCAGGATGTGGTTTTCTTAGAAAAGAGGCAACAGAAACTCAGTGGAATTAAATGGTTTTCTTGTTATTTGACCACTCTACACCAGTACCTACCTGACACAGACAGGAAGTCATCCACAGAGGTAATGTCATCCACTGCTTCAGTCAAGATCCGCACTTGTTTCTCCCACTGGTCCTTGAAAACATCCATGTTATCCTGGGCCACTTTACTCTGAGGTCTGACAGCCAAAGTCAGGGCAGCATTGATAACCTGTCAAGACGGAGAAACTGCTCAATTCCATTGGTTCTCAGCCTCTAAAGTAAAACATACAAGTTGTCATTTTTTGTTGTCTTTCAAGTATTTTCAATTGTGGCCAGTTAAAGGGTTTCCTCCCAATAGATTGGGGTTCAAGTCTAGGCTAAGAAAACTAACAGTATACTCTTTCTCTGCTTTTTGAAGAGTTTGGTCATCTAAATCTAAGTCAAGCGTTTTTCACGCACTCTCGAATGCTCTACCTCTGTGGTGAATGACATATTGACATAAATACAGTGCAACCTTCAAAGTCAAATGTACTAAAAGTCAAATACAAACAAAATATTTTGGGGAAACGTTCCTGGATAACAATGTCTGCATAGCTAGTGAACGTCCACATACAGTACATTGCAAGACTTTAGTTTATCCCATTAGATGTGTGACCTGCAAATGATTAATTCTACTCGTGCTTTAAGACTTTTCAGGGGCAGACACTACAAAAGGCTGCTGGTGATGGCCCCATGACGTTCTGGTCAGCGTTCTATAGCGTTTGAGGAAACGTTGGTAGTCGCTCATGGTCGCTGGGATAGCTCCAGAAGAGCGTTGTTTGAACGGTAGCAAACGTCAATGATCACTGGGAATCGGCGGAGAACGCCTGTCCGGAAAAAAAGTTTTGAACATGCACAAAAGTTCTCACCGAGACCAGCGTTCATCAATGTTTAATTTTAAATGCTTCAGAACGTTTAAAACGTTCGTGGAACATTTTACTAAGGTTCGCCGAGTGTTGCACGCGTTTGGCTATTGTTAGTCAGTCGTAACTCTAGCCTTACTTGGTTGTTACTTAATCGTTTGCTTTGCAGTGAACGACTCCCTGGCAACCTTTCAACGACCACTGAACAATCCCGTAGCGCACACAGTGTGTAACTAAAGTCAAACGAACGTCGTTTGGAGTACATTGAGCGTCATTCGTGCGTTTCCCGAACGTCCATGCATATGGGTATATAAACCGATGCTTTGTTAGCAAGGTCCATTTAATATTAAGCTACAGTAGAGAGCACCTACTATGGAAGATCCAGAAAGCAGCAGTTCGTTTTCACGGAAAAACTCCACCAGACTATCCTCAACAGCCCGGATCCAGGATCCTGCAATTCTTTCTCTGCTCCTTTTGTCTCTTTGTCGGACCGTCCTCACTGGGGTTTGCAAGGTGTTTAGGGTCCCCAGTGGGTGTCACATGGTGCGTGACTTCGCGGAGGTGCTCTTCCTCCTGCTGTTTTTCCTCCAAACACATTGCTCGTGATGAAAGAGGCTTAGCTTTCTTACGAGCAGCGCTAGTTACTGAAGTCCGCACCCTAACTTTTTTTTCTTCTCGGCGACATGATGCTCACTGTTCTAACTCACGACAACAACTGAAGTGACTCTGAACTATCCAACGTTTTAGTGCTGGTTCCACTGTAAAAATTACACGCCAGCAAAACGCTTTTCTGTCGTTATTCATTCATTGGTCACACGCTCAACACGCTCATCTTACGTTGACCCAATGACGCGTTTGCACACGCTAATGGTTTTTAGGGGTATCTTATTTGGTCACTGTTACACGCTTTTCGTGCGTTAGAGATGCTTTTCATGCGTTAGACACACTTTAAGTCACGCGTTAGACACATGTTAATCACACGCCACATGTGTCATCCGCGTTGAGAACGCTGAAAAATAGAACGATTGAAATGTTCAGAGGACGTTGACCAGAACCTCATGGTGTGATGGAGCCTTGATGCAAACATGAGAAGTATGATCCAGACTATGGAGGTTTAGTGTCAGTAAGGAGTAGGCCTACACAAGTCTCTTTCTGCTTCTTAGTTCATTATTATCACTAATAAATGCAAAAATAAGATGCGCTTAACACCCTCCTTTTAAGATAAATGAGCAACAATAAACACATATTGACATTAGTTTTCCCTAATGACATAGTGTACGAGGGCACGGTTGTTCAGCTGGTAAAGCATTGGCCTCACACTCCTGAGGTCCCGGGTTCAATCCTTGCCTCGCCTGTGTGGAGTTTGCATGTTCTCCCCGTGCCTGCGTGGGTTTTCTCCGGGCACTCCGGTTTCTTCCCACATCCTAAAAACATGCAATAGTAATTGGCAACTCTAAATTACCCCTAGGTGTGATTGTGAATGCGGCTGTTTGACTCAATGTAACCTGTATTTGGCTGGCAACCAGCTCAGGGTGTCCCCTGCCTCCTGCCCGTTGACAGCTGGGATAGGCTCCAGCACTCCCCGCAACCCTCGTGAGGATAAGCAGCAAAGAAAATGGATGGGCATATTCTACCTTAGCTTTGTACTCTGCAATATTGGACTCTACAGTCTCCAGGGTCAGCATTGATTTTTTTTAGCCTCTTTTTAAATTTAATTTTCTTTTACTCGGAATTCCTGTATCTGAGTGCTCGTGTCATTCAAGTCATTTTTAAAATATGAAATTGTAGTTTCCTGTCCTGTGGGAACCCTGGTGAATGCAGATACTATTGTTCGGTGTGAATGTGAAATCAAATTGTGTTTTCCTCAGTACTACAAAGGAGATCCTGCATGAATCAACAACCATTTTACTATGGCAAAGGCCAGCACTGCTTTGTCCTTGCCTCTTACTTAACGAAACGCGCTCAAAACTGGTATCCTGTGCCGGGTGCCAATTTCTTTTAGGTCCTGGGCAGACATAGGTCATGTTTGCAGAACATTCATAAACAAACAAGGAAATAGTACAAAAACGGTACAGAAGAGGAGCGTCAAATGGAGCTACAGCATGAAGAATCATACTAAGTACTATACTTGGCAAGATGTGCCCTGCGGAAATATTACTGCCTTACTGCTTCGATGAAGAAAACGACGGCGTTTCCTGCTTAGAACTCAAGTTGGAGACAATCGGGACGCCGCAGCCATGCGTGCTGCCATCGTGGATATCATTAGCAGTACTGTACAATGAAAGACTATGAACCGAACAGGACATATACCGTATTTTCACGATTATAAGGTACAGTTTAAAAGACTTAAATTTTCTCCATAATGGACAGGGCTCCTTGTACTCGGGAGTGACTTATGTGTGCACTGAAATCCAAAATGTGTAACTGACTGGGAGCATATCCTCCCAACATGCTGCTTATATATAGGAAAAGTGGACGTGTGAAAGGACAGCATGCGGAATTACACAGGGAAATGTTGGCATTGGAGAGGAGACTAACGACACACCTGACAGAGGGTGTATAATGCTGGGATGTGATTTTTTTTTTTTACTAAACAACATTGTTTTGGATAAGGACCCCCAAAAATGGCACCAATGAACAGACTTGCTTACGAAGCACAGTTTGAGCTGCAGGCTATTAGTGACAGAGAAACATGGGAATCAAGCAGCTGCGAGAGAATTCAAGATCAACGAATCCATGGTGAGAACATTAAGGAAGCAGGAAAATGAACTTTGCCAAGTCAAGAAGACGAAGCTAAGTTCTGCAGAAGTAAGGCCAAGTGGCCCGAGTTGGAAGAGCAACTCAAGCAATGGATTAATGATCAAAGAACAAAGACCGAAGAACCACCGGTAAAAAATGAATAAATAAATAAAAAGTGTAGCAAATGAAGTCTTAGCTTGCTTTTATCCCGGGAGGCTTGACGAAGCAACTTTAACCACTGGACATCGGCATAAATAGGGTGTACAAAGTAAAGTTGCAAGCAGCGTGAGAGCAATGGATGACAAATACCGAACACAGCTTCATTAAGACTGAGAAGCAGCGCTGGGGGAATTACGCCACAATTTGTGAATGGATTGTGGATGCTTTGGCCACTGTTGTTTGAAAAGCCTGGATCATATCTGAGGAGCCGCACGGCAATTACAAGAGGGAACCTGGTAAGTTTTGATGGAGAACTAGCCCAGCTGTTAATTTTATACAGAAGATAAGGACTTTGATGGATTTGTGGATGAAGATTAATCAAAAAAATAACGTGAGTACGTACACTGTTAAATACTTCAATAAAGTACAACCAAACACAATTTTTCACCCAGAGCATTTTTAAAGAGTGTGGATCAATGCTACTGTATTTTTAAGCTAGTGTCACTGTATAGCTACTCTATATGCTTTGCGGAGGTAAACATGTATGTAAATAGCGTTTGAAGTGCCTGTTTTGTGTCAATTATTTCTTTGCTCATCATTTTGGCTGTTTTTTGTCTGCTAGTTGTGCTTTTCTGTTTGCTTTGGTGTAATGATTTTGGTTTGGTATGACACAGTGGGTGATGATGGCGTGTTGACTATTGACTTGCTTGCACTGGTCTTAGCGAGGGAAAAAAGTTTAAGCTTGTTCTTCTACTTATAAAAATAAAGATACAATTGTGCCTCACTATCTCATGAGCGCCACTATGCCTGCGCCTAATAATACAGTGCACCTTATATATGTGTTAAATACTGAAAGTGCTCCCGCAACTGAGTCTACCCTTTTTAATACAATGCGCCAAATGGTCGTGAAAATATGGCACACCTGCACCCACTGAATAGATTGAAGGTATTCATTATATGATTATGAACTTACACGTGCACATGAATTGATTGATGGAGATCACCTTCAAACACAAAGTTTTATTATTTTGTATGCAACATGTCTTGGTTAAAATTTGCTTAGTTAAAGGATAGTTTTGTCGTTGTTCTGCAGAGAGATGTCTGTGAATTCGACAGTCTATAAGACTCATCTTCTAATTTGTTTCTCACAAAGTTAGGTCCTCTGTGAAAAAGGCCGACTCTTAACCCTGGAAACAATATATTGATTTTAACTTCCACTGGTGCTCACATTGTGAGAAACAGCACTATAAAATCCTCCTACACATTATTGATGGATGGCTACTCCATTCTGCCAACCTGGATTCTTTTCGTCTCAGCTCCACTCCATTTGTTAAAAAAAGTAGACTTTTAAAATCCCTTTTAAACATAAACACTCAGCACGAATGTACGAATCCTTTATGACACCACGAACGAACTTACCTGTGGACAAAGGCTGTCGATTTGGGTTGCAGCCATTCGAACCAGCTTGACACCTTCTTCATTATTAGATATGGAGCAAGCCAAATTGGCCACCTGAACAATAAAAGACACACAAAAAATCCTCATCAATGATATCTAATTAATCCATGCATTTTTCAGAGCACTTGTTCTCATCAGAGCAAAAAAAAAAGATGAGTATCATATCAAATCACATTGGATCTAAAATCTTCCATTTTACCACTCTCATACAACCAGTTCATTCACTTCTATCTATTCCAGTCCATTCCTTTTATCCAGCAGTGCTTGGATGGCATGCAGAGTCCTCGTGATAACAAAAGGTTGTGAATATGCTGAAAGAGTAACAAGGGGTTTGAGCGAATTTTGCCTCCTCAAAGTCGTTTATTGACACTCCAGTTTAAGCTCACTGTAAATCTAAACATAAAATAATTATACCTACTGAATGTTCAAATACATCACAGCCTTCATTTCTTTCTGCATCTCTGTTCACAAATATCACTAGCACAACATTAACAATGAATGAAAAATACCATTGGCAAGCTAACACAAGTTAACATTGAGCTTGCGGCACTGATAATGGTATCTCTCAAATTAATGAATATTAGTCTGCCAACACCGAATAACAACATACAATACAACACTCTCTGACATACTGTATATTCTTCAAACTTTGTGACAAACGAATTATAATAATATTTGATCAGGACTTCTACGCTCTTTGTGACTGCAAGTGTGTATTTGCGTGTATCACACTGCAACTATACTGACAGTAGAAGAAAAAAAAACCTGAGCTAATGTCATGATCCTGCCGCTCCAGCATGAGCTGTGCGGGTGCCCGCGCAGGTGCGCTGATTGGGAGGTGCACACCTGCGCCTCATGCAGCCTGATTATGCTGTGGATTTATATGACCGCGATGACAACTGGCCGGCGCCAGTTCGTTGATCTTCATGTCACGTTCGTGTGCTCCGGTATCCCTGATTGAACCTGTGTGTACCGACCTTCGTCCGTTCGCCGACCAACCTTGTAAGCCTGACTCCTTCGTTACTTCTGCCTGCTTTGATTGTTCTCCTGTGTACCGACTCCTGCCTGCCCGCTCACCTGCTCTCTTCGCCCGACGTCCCAACTACCGCTGCTGCACCGGACTGCCTGCTCGATCCCCTACCTCTGCATATAATAAACGTGTCTCCTTAAACTAACTTGCATCTTCTGAGTCCTGCATTTGGGTCCTACTCTCGTTCCGATGGGACGTGACAGCTAATTGTCATTATGCAGTTGTTTAAAAGTTTGGTTTGTATAAATTTATTGATATAATTTTTCATGGTTTTCAAATGTATTTTTTAATCTAATTTATTCAAACCTAACATATGCTTCTTTAAATTAAATTAATTGAGATTTTAATTGAGTCGAGATTTGAATACAGAACTTTGAGAGTGTGAGGCAGACAGGTTAAACCACTACCTTACCATGTGATATTTCAACCATGCAGTCTTGTGATATTTGAATTAGGTTTTCAATTATTTGGCTCTGTTCTTGATGTGCAGTCTCCCAAATGTAATTGAATCCAGCACATGCTCAGTCATAATTCTGTTTTGTAGTCTATGAGGGCAGTAGGTAGTGTCACGCTATGCTATGAAAAAGGATGTATCAAATGTCGATTTCCACAGAACTCATGTCAACATGTCATGCACAGCGAACTTCAATAAGATTACCCCAGAAAGCAGGTACAGTATGTTAACAATTATAAAGTAGAGGAAGAGATGGGAGGAGAGGAAGAGCTGGGTGACAAGCCACAGGTGCAATAAAGCCTTCAGTTGTGGCAAGATAATGTGATTTATTACAAATTGTAATCATCAACTTCAGAAATGCAGATTAAGAATGGTAAACTTGTTAGAACATTGACATTTCTAGCACCCTTTTGATGCCTGATCAGTATTAAAAGAATAGATTTACTTGGTGGTGTTACGAGTCCCTTTGTAGTTGTGAAATTTTAATTTCCAGACACGACTCATTGCAGTCCATTTAATTGCAGGTCAGGTTAATTGTGATCCCATTTCCCCAGGCATCATGTGATATTTTGTTGTTTATGACATAAAAATGAGTTTAAAATCCCTAATAATAATAATAATAATCATTTACATCTCTTGCATATTTTTTTATGAGCAAGCAACATATCGCTACGCAATATCAGTCATTTTTAATTTTCACATTAGACCTTATAATGCAACAAAACTGGTGCGAATATGGCCAGAGTTTGAAAGAGAGCCAAACACATGGCTGTTAACAGCAAAGGTGCCAGTCTATATTAGCACTCCTAGTGCTCACATGTCGCTGGTTGAGGCAAATTGAACTAAATCAAATTTGTGTTAGACGACTCTGGCTTCGAGCTTTGTCTCCTTCCTCATGACAGCAATGAGCGGATTGATGGATTACCATCCTTTTATCCGAGAGTATGTGGAGATGTGTTTCAACTGTCTGTGTGCGGGTGAGTAAGAGAGGAGGGAAAGCCACACATTTCACATGAATAACAGTTGTTAAATGAAGATAACATTGGAAACTATAAACAAATGATATGTTTTCAACTTTGGCATACACTTTTATGGACTTGCAAAAAAAAGGTCTTATTCCAGCTGTTCATGCAAAAAAAGCTCAAAACAATTGACATAGCTACGGTTTGTAGCGAAAATATGAACAGTGCATTGTATTCTATTTGTTTCTCCTATTTAGAGTCTAATTGAAGTAAGACCCAAAAGTCCTCCCTGTGCTTATTTCTGCACAGGCCCAAGTGAGCATGAGAGGTAATGGGCTTTGTGAAGCCTGGAAAGAAGCCCAATAGTCCCACTTCCAATGCCTCTTAACCAACACACAGTGCTGGAACTGTTCCAAGGTGGCAACATCAGCCAAACTCCTAATTGCAATTATCTGACTAAGTGCCTCTCTTTTTTTTCTGAGATAGGAGCTCAAACCAATAGCGAAGGTGAAATGGCTGGAGAAGGAGCAGGCAAGAGAGCGATCCCCTCTGAATGTCCATTCTTCATTTTAGCGTTGAACTATTGATTTTGTCATTTCGCTAGGCCCTGAATAATCTCTTCAATTCTAATTTGATGAAGGCCTCCACTGCATTTGAAAGGATGGGAAATCTTTTGCCATGCTATCTAAATCACCGAAATGGAACAGAGTAACCGGGAATTGATTGAAATGGTTGCATCAAAGAGCAAGAACGTGGCTAATAAATCAGTGTCCAAGCTATTTATCTTTATTGCTATTCTACAATACGTGCAAAGTCACACTCTTCATGTGGATGCAATATCTGCAAATGAAGCCCTGAGCTTTTTGAACATTATATGTGGCAAACAGTAGGGGTTAAAATTTACCATTTACCCAAATATATACAAAGTGCTAGTTTCATCTAGAGAACTCAACCCATTTCCAGCATTTAAAGCGGTAAGGGGCAGGAGGCAGGGTATAACCAGAACTGGTTGCCCTGCTAATTGCAGGGCACATAGAAACAAACAACCATTTACACTCACATTCACACCTATGGGCAATTTAGGTTATTCAATTAACTTACTATGCATGTTTTTGGGATGTGGGAGGAAACTGGAGTCCCCAGAGAAAGCCCAGGCAGGCAGAGGGAGAACATGCAAACTCTACACAGGTGGGTCTGGGATTTGAACCTGGGTCCTCACAACTGTGAGCCAGACAATGTATTAAAACAATAATTCTGCAGAAGAATTGTTGGACAAACTTTTTTTTCTGGCTTCTGATATCACAACTATCCCTCAGATTATGTCTTGTGTACGTAAAAATATGAGGCAATCATACATTTACATAGGCTTACGGTTATAATGGCCTGCCTAGGGAAATCATAATGATTTGGCTCGTGACAATAATGAATTTGACACCCCTGCCATAGATGGTCAGCTAACACTGTATTGGCCAAGGCCATCCATTCAGAGTTGTGTTCATTGTTGAACTTGTTCTAGAGCTAGATTACCTGATTTTGCACGCAGCATATTTAGCAAATACCTTTTGTGCCTGCTACAAGCATGGGGCACAGCAAGGTAACATCATTGATGATTCATCTTTTATGACACTTCAACATGATGAATCAGGATCCAATCATGTTGTACAAATTTGTTTTGACAAATTGTAATACTTGAGTGTCCTGGGACACTTAAAATGCAACATTCAAAACTGTGGGAATAAATGAGAAAGCACAATTTTATGCAAGGTAAATGTGATTAAACTCTGAGACTCTGTACGATTCTTTTCAAGCGAGAAATGCTAAATCATCCATTTCTAGTTTCTGAAATCTCACAGATGCAACATTTAAAAAGCTATGTGATAAGATATCGATGCTTTCATTTTGCAGGAACTGGAAAAACAAACCAACTGACCCATTCATGTAAAACACACCTGTGCCTAATTTACAAACCAGTGACAAGCATGTTTTCTCTGTGAGTCTGCCTTTGTATCTTTTTCTTTCGAGAATTTTTTTTTTTTAAACGCCCAGCTCCATAATTCCATCATTATGCTAAAATGTGTAATTACAGTGACATGGAAGGGCGTGATTGGGAGGAAGGGACCGCACAATCTAAACCAAAGTAGTGCTTTGTTATTGGACTACTGTCCACATCCCGGACTGTTCAAAACAAATATGGAAACTTTTTGAAAATGTGATCACTTTTGCATTTAGCATCAGGACAATCATGGCCGCAGTTCAGTCATTGACTTTTTATACTTTTTTATATCCATCTATCCATCCATTCACAATAAGGTTCAGTAAGGTCAACTGACTGTTAAACTGTTAAGTGAACTAGCTTTTGAATTACATTGAACAGATGGATAAAGAAATGTCATAGCATCATCAAAATTAAAGAAAGAAAAACTTATTTTTTCCCATGGTGTTATCACAAACACATAATATACAGGAGCCAAAATTATTTGCAGCTAAGAGACTCGTATGAATGCAATAATATCCCCAGGTTCACAGTATGGTATAAAAGTAATAATAATAATAGTGTTAACATAGTATTAATTGTACCAAGTAAACATTGCTGAATTAACTTAGTCCTTAAACATGATGATGTTTTGATTTTCACAGATGTTGTTTGTGCAGCTGAGTGTTTACTTTCACATAAACATGACTTATCTTTTGATGCTTGTATAGAAATTGGCACCAACAATTTAGAACAAGGGTGATGAACTATTTTTTGTATTAGGCAGTATTGTAGTTATCATTTCCCTCAGAAGGCTGTTAGAACAGTAAAACCAGGTAAATGCTTAATCGGCAAATTATATTATCATTATACAACAAAATAAGGATAACTAGTTTTGAAATCAGAAGACAAGGATAATTGCTTGTTCTACTTTTCATGATCCTGCCGCTCCAGCCCGGGTGGTGCGGTTGCGCTGACTGGGAGGCGCACAGATGCGCCTCATGCGGGCTGATTATCCTGTGTATTTATATGACCCTGATGACGACTGGTCCGTGCAAGATCGTTGAGCTTCATGTCCCGTTCGAGTACTTCCGTATCCCTGATCGACGACCCGTGTGTACCGACCTTCGCCTGTTCTCCGACCAGCCCCGTAAGCCTGACTCCTTTGACACTTCTGCCTGCTTTAATCGTTCTCCTGTTTACTGACTCCTGCCTGCCTGCTCACCTGCTCTCTTCGCCCGACGTCCCGACTACCGCTGCTGCACCTGATTGCCTGCCCGATCCCCGACCACGGAATAATAAACGTTTCTCCCCGAACTACCTTGCATCGTCCGAGTCCTGCATTTGGGTCCTACTCCCGTTCCGATGCGTCGTGACACTAATCTTGTTTAAAGTTACTCTGGTAAGTGCTGTACTGTATTGCAAAATGCAATATCGTTACATTCTTGTTTATTATTATAGACAATCTGGAATTTTGGCACAGCATTTGGCAAACGTCACAGATGTGGATGAACATGATTTGCTTTCCTGGCCCACATAAAATGATATGGCGGGCCACATTTGGCCCCAAGGCGTTGAGTTTGACATCTATAAACTAGAACGTTCCAACATACACATATACACTAAGAGCAAGAGCAAATAAATCAGTCGGTCATCGTTCCGACAGGATGGAGCATGTAGCTGGGGAATAAAATATGCAGACTGGGAAACAATTACAAGCCTGCACAAAGAGGTACCTTCTATTTGCCTTGTCATGAGTTGACAGCTTCCAGCAGTTGCCCACATGTCTGTACATATACTGCATGACCCAGATGGTACAAAGGTAAAGCACAAGGCACTTGGTAATACTACATGTCAAGGTAGTAGAGTCAACAGGGAAAATGAAACAGGTTTGTCGACTCACTGTTATTTACTATGAACAATGCCCCGGAAAATCAAAGCCTATTACAAGTGTAGGTACATTGCCCTGGGAAAAATGTCCAACAGACAAAGTTCTACATTGAATGACATCCATGGGGTGTATATAATCATAACAATATAAAAATAATCAAGCTTGTCTTTCATGATAGAGGATGGGTTTTAAACGCGCAATATAAATATATATATTTCCATTTTCTGATCATCTTAACCCCACGAGGGTCGTGGGAGGGCTGGAGCCAATCCAAGCTGTCATGGGGCAGGAGGCAGTAATAACCCTGAACTGGTTGCCAGCCAATCCCAGCCAGCCAATCACAGCCAATCGCATATTTGTGTATTATCATTGCATGAAAAGTGCTCTTTAATAAAGCTTAATTTCATTTTGGTCTGGGTGTCACGGTGGAGGACTGGTGAGCACATCTGCCTCACAGTTCTGAGGATTCAGGTTTAAATCCGGCCTCCCTTGTGTGGTGTTTGTATGGTCTCCTTTGCGTGGCATTTCTTGGGGTACCGTAATTTCTTGAAAATAATACGCAACTTTTTCTAAAAATATTTTCAAAAACATCAATAGAGCACATTATATTTAGGTATGTACAGTGAAGAAAATATGTATTTGAACACCCTGGTATATTGCAAGTTCTCCCACTTAGAAATCATGGAGGGGTCTGAAATTTTCATCGTAGGTGCATGTCCACTGTGAGAGGGATAATTTAAAAAGAAAAATCCAGAAATCACAATGTATGATTTTTTAATGATTTATTTGTGTGATACAGCTGCAAATAAGTATTTGAACACCTGAGAAAAACATTGTTAATATTCGGTACAGTAGCCTTTGTGTGCAATTACAGAGTTCAAATGTTTACTGTCGTTGTTCACGAGGTTTGCACACACTGCAGGAGGGATTTTGGCCCACTCCTCCACACAGATTTTCTGTAGATCAGACAGGTTTCTGGGCTGTTGCTGAGAAACACAGGGTTTCAGCTCCCTCCAAATATGTTTTATTGGGTTTAGGTCTGGAGACTGGCCAGGCCACGCCAGAACCTTAATATGATTCTTACGGAGCCACTCCTTGGTTTTCCTGGCTGTGTGCTTTGGGTCATTGTCATTGACCCAGCCACGACCCTTCTTCAATGAGGGAAAGAGGTTGCTCCCCAAAATCTCACAATACACGGCCACGATCTTCCTCTCCTTAATACATTGCAGTCGTCCTGTCCCATGTGCAGAAAAACACACCCAAAACATGATGCTACCACCCCCATGCTTCACAGCATGGATGGTGTTCTTGGGATGGAACTCATCATTCGTCTTCCTCCAAACAGAATTAGTGGGATTATGACCGAAAACGTTCCATTTTGGTCTCATCTGACTGCAAAACCTTCTCCCATTACTCCTCTGTATCATCCAAATGATCAAGACAGGCCTTCTGTGCCATGCATGATTTCAAACCATGACGTCACAGTGTATTACCAACAGTGACTTTGGAAACGGTGGTCCCAGCTGTTTTCAGGTCATTGACCAAGTCCTGTCGTGTAGTCCTGGACTGATTCGTCACCTTTCTAAGGTTCATTTAGACCCCACGAGGTGATATCTTGCATGGGGCTCCATTCCAATTGAGATTGACCGTCATGTTTAGCTTCTTTCATTTTCTAATGATTGCTCCAACAGTTGACCTTTTTTCACCAAACTACTTGTTTCCTCCATGATTTCAAAGTGGGAGAACTTGCAATATAGTAGGGTGTTCAAATTCTTATTTTCTTCACTGTATGAAAAATAAAAAATACAATTACATTGTATACAGGTATAAAGAGTGGTAAAAAAAAGTGTGCATATAAATTTCAATGTGATATTCGATATCTTATGTGACAGATTTATACATGTTATGGTAATGGGCACCACTAACCAAAACTCTGAACTCTGACATCCAGGGGGGCTTTTGCATTTTACGTTAGCGTAGCATATTTGTTGCTACTGCACCAAACACCATGAACGACTGCCCCTGAGCTCATTTTAACTTAAACAAAGAGAAAAAAATTCGACTACAAGTGTTAGTTGTGCAGTTGCTTTTAAAAGAAATGTGTCATCACTCCAGCCGATGACACGGCCAAACCGGAAACAAAACAACGTGACCTGAAACTACGTAGTACGATCGTACGCTCAATAAATAAAGGGAACCAAGACTCTTAGAGTCAAAAAATGTTTCCTCACAAACACAATGGATGGCACACAGGATGACATGCTGTGGGAGCAAGATCAGATCACTGTTCATGAGTCCAGGAAGCACCAGAACTGGACCATTTAATCAATGATGAGTTTTAATGTGACGCACCACAAGAGCTACAATGGCTATTTTTGAGATTGGAGATGAGTCAGATGCTTCTTTTGAAGTCTTGGCCAAGGATGTGTAATGTAGTGGATAAATTGCACTATTCACAAACGTTTCATGCACAAATACTTAATGCAAAAAATATTTAAGTTAAACAGTGTTAAATTGTTTATTTCTTTAAGACTGTAATATGTGTTATCAACAATATTAATAAAATGCTCTGCCATCGTTGAGCTTCTTCTTCTTCTTCTTTTCCTTTCGGCTTGTCCCGTTAGGGGTCGCCACAGCGTGTCATCTTTTGCCATCTTAGCCTATCTCCTGCATCTTCCTCTCTAACCCCAACTGCCCTCATGTCTTCCCTCACCACATCCATAAACCTTCTCTTTGGTCTTCCTCTCGCTCTTTTGCCTGGGAGCTCCATCCTCAGCATCCTTCTACCAATATACTCACTCTCTCGCCTTTGAACATGTCCAAACCATCGAAGTCTGCTCTCTCGAATCTTGTCTCCAAAACATCCAGCTTTGGCTGTCCCTCTAATGAGCTCATTTCTAATCCTATCCAACCTGGTCACTCCGAGCGAGAACCTCAACATCTTCATTTCTGCCACCTCCAGTTCAGCTTCCTGTTGTTTCTTCAGTGCCACCGTCTCTAATCCGTACATCATGGCCGGCCTCACCACTGTTTTGTAAACTTTGCCCTTCATCCTAGCAGAGACTCTTCTGTCACATAACACACCAGACACCTTTCGCCAGCTGTTCCAACCTGCTTGGACCCGTTTCTTCACTTCCTGACCACACTCTCCATTGCTCTGTATTGTTGACCCCAAGTATTTGAAGTCGTCCACCCTCGCTATCTCTTCTCCCTGTAGCCTCACTCTTCCCCCTCTACTTTTCTCATTCACGCACATATATTCTGTTTTACTTCGGCTAATCTTCATTCCTCTCCTTTCCAGTGCATGTCTCCATCTTTCCAATTTTTCCTCTGCATGCTCCCTGCTTTCACTGCATATGACAATATCATCTGCGAACATCATGGTCCAAGGGGATTCCAGTCTAACCTCATCTGTCAGCCTATCCATTACCACTGCAAACAGGAAGGGGCTCAGAGCTGATCCCTGATGCAGTCCCACCTCCACCTTAAATTCCTCTGTCACACCTAAGGCACACCTCACCATTGTTCTGCTGTCATCATACATGTCCTGTACTATTTTAACATACTTCTCTGCCACACCAGAGTTACGCATGCAGTACCACAGTTCCTCTCTTGGTACTCTGTCATAGGCTTTCTCTAGATCCACAAAGACACAATGTAGCTCCGTCTGACCTTCTCTGTACTTTTCCACAAGCATCCTCAAGGCAAATAATGCATCTGTGGTACTCTTTCTAGGCATGAAACCATACTGTTGCTCGCAGATACTTACTTCTGTCCTGAGTCTAGCCTCCACTACTCTTTCCCATAACTTCATTGTGTGGCTCATCAACTTTATTCCTCTATAGTTCCCACAGCTCTGAACATCCCCTTTGTTCTTAAAAATGGGAACTAGAACACTTTTCCTCCATTCTTCAGGCATCTTTTCACCCGCTAGTATTCTGTTGAATAAGTTAGTCAAAAACTCCACAGCCATCTCTCCAAATTGCTTCCATACCTCTACCGGTATGTCATCAGGACCAACTGCCTTTCCATTTTTCATCCTTTGTAATGCCTTTCTGACTTCCCCCTTAGTAATCATTTCCACTTCCTGGTCCTTCACTCTTGCCTCTTCAACTCTTCCTTCTCTCTCATTTTCTTCATTCATCAACTTCTCAAAGTATTCTTTCCATCTATTTAGTACACTACCGGCACCAGTCAACAAATTTCCATCTCTATCCTTAATCACCCTGACCTGCTGCACATCCTTCCCATCTCTATCCCTCTGTCTGGCCAACCTGTAGAGATCCTTTTCTCCTTCTTTCGTGTCCAACCTGGTGTACATGTCTTCATATGCCTCTTGTTTAGCCTTTGCCACCTCTACCTTTGCCCTACGTCGCATCTCGATGTACTCCTTTCGCCTCTCCTCAGTCCTCTCAGTATCCCACTTCTTCTTCGCTAATCTCTTTCCTTGTATGACTCCCTGAATTTTGGGGTTCCACCACCAAGTCTCCTTCTCCCCTTTCCTACCAGATGACACACCAAGTACTCTCCTGCCTGTCTCTCTGATCACCTTGGCTGTCGTCGTCCAGTCTTCCGGGAGCTTCGGTTGTCCATCGAGAGCCTGTCTCACCTCTTTCCGGAAGGCCGCACAACATTCTTCCTTTCTCACCTTCCACCACATGGTTCTCTGCTCTAACTTTGTCTTCTTAATCTTCCTACCCACCACCAGAATTATCCTACATACTACCATCCTATGCTGTCGAGCTACACTCTCCCCTACCACTACTTTACAGTCAGTAACCTCCTTCAGATTACATCGTCTGCACAAAATATAATCTACCTGCGTGGTTCTACCTCCGCTCTTGTAGGTCACTATATGCTCCTCCCTCTTCTGGAAATAAGTGTTCACTACAGCCATCTCCATCCTTTTTGCAAAGTCCACCACCATCTGCCCTTCAAAGTTCCTTTCCTGGATGCCGTACTTACCCATCACTTCTTCATCGCCCCTGTTTCCTTTACCAATATGTCCATTACAATCTGCACCAATCACAACTCTCTCGCTGTCTGGGATGCTCAGAACTACTTCATCTAGTTCCTTACAGAATTTCTCTTTCAACTCTAGGTCACATCCTACCTGTGGTGCATAGCCGCTAACCACATTATACATAACACCCTCTATTTCAAATTTTAGTCTCATCACTCGATCTGATACTCTTTTCACCTCCAAGACATTCTTAGCCAGCTCTTCCTTTAAAATAACCCCTACTCCATTTCTCTTCCCATCTACTCCGTGGTAGAATAATTTAAACCCTGCTCCCAAACTTCTAGCCTTACTACCTTTCCACCTGCTCTCTTGGATGCACAGAATATCAACCTTTCTCCTAATCATCATGTCAACCAACTCCTGAGCTTTTCCTGTCATAGTCCCAACATTCAAAGTCCCTACACTCAGTTGTAGGCTCTGTGCATTCCTCTTTTTCTTCTGACGCTGGATCCGGTTTCCTCCTCTTCTTTGTCTTCGACCCACAGTAGCTGAATTTCCACCGACGCCCTGCAGGTTAGCAGTGCCGGGGGCGGGCGTTGTTAACCCGGGCCACGACCGATCCGGTATGGGATTCTTTAGATGAACGCTCATATTTGTTTGGCACAGTTTTTACGCCGGATGCCCTTCCTGACGCAACCCTCTGCATTTATCCGGGCTTGGGACCGGCCTACAGATTGCACTGGTTTGTGCCCCCCATAGGGCTGCATTCTCTGCCATCGTTGAGCATTTCTTTGAATTGGTTTAGGGATTCTTTTCTGACAATTGCAGGGACCAGGAAAAGTGTATCCTGTGGCCTGTCCTGAAATATATTTTACTGCCACATCAGTACATGCACAAAGATTATATTAATGATTGTTGTACGGAAATTTTTTTTAAAACAGTACAAATACAAACAATAAAAGTACAAACCTAGCAAAATAGAAATACACATAATTCCCAAGATTTTGAGCAAATACATAGCAGGAAATTGGTGGTGCGCATTGTACATTGGTAGAAGTGTTTTCCTGATTTTTTTAGGTCAAGTTTGGAGTGCGCATTATACTTCAGGACGCATTATATTCGAAAAAATTACGGGACTCTGTTTTCTCCTATATCCCAGCAACTTAGAATTGGAGGTTAATTTAACACTAAATTTCCCATGTGATTCTGAATGGTTATCTGTCTGTGTGTGCCCTGCGATTGACTGGCGACCAGTTCTGGGCATAAATACACTGCGTCTCATCCAAAATTAGCTGGCACTGTCTCCAGCACCCCCTCGGCACTCGTGAAGATATGTGATATGGAAAACTAATGGACTGATGGATCCAAGTAAAGCCATATTTTACTGTTAAAAAAAATGAAAGCGATGAGGACAAGGTAAAAAAAAATACCCTAAAGAAACAAACAACACCAGATGGAAAGAAAGTTCAGCCTAAGGCCCATCTTAAAAACCACACAGTAATGCATAAATCATAACTACAGACATGTGGTTCTTGCTGAGAAATACATGTACTTGCTTTCCATCAAATGGATCCACAGGTAAAGAATTGCAATAATACGGGGGGGCGAACATCGCAACTTTTTTACTCAGTGGTTTGGGTTCCAAAATAACAATGATCTTGTTTGGAAGATCTGTTTCAATGCCAGTGTCACAATACGCAGCATAATTTTGTTTTTCTTATATAATTGATTTTAGCAATAGACTTGTTAACCTCCAGTAAGCAATACCGAGTTATAAGTCACATGGTGAAAACTATTTGTTAAAGACGTACAAACTTTTTTACTTTAAATAAATCCAAGAATACTGATTTTGTATCCTGCTGATTCAATATTAAATTTGCTCACCCATCACTTAATATGAGACTCATTGGAGGGCCCTTGGCTAATTAGTAATAACTAAAAAGTAATCATTAATCAATTTAAATCATAATTAGCTGATTATATTCTTTCAAAACTAGGTATAAGAAATCCTGTTTTTTAGCTGATAAAAGTAATTTATTAAAATTAAAATATGTAACCTGACTTTCTGATGATGCCACAGAGGATATAATTCAGAATTGAAGCCGGTTGAAGTCGGTGGAAAAGCAATCCACTTCACCATCACCGTCATCTCCTTGACAACCACAGTTGAGTTTGCATGGAAGCCCGACAGAGAGTGGTTTTACAGTGCTCGTTCCTCAGGAGTCGTGGCTGAGGGTTAGATATTTCAGCCAAAAGAATATGGCTGGTTCGCTGATAAATACAATTATGTTTCTGCATGTTTTTAGGGAGGGAAATCAGGACTGCTCGTAGGAAGCCATTAGAATTCTATGAGATAACGAGTGGGGGCGGGTGATGACACAGTTCAAATAAGCACAATGACGTGCATGTGGCCACATACGAACAGATGCAGTGCACCAGAAAGAGGAGAGGAAGCACCTGATGTAACACAAAAGACGATACGAGCAATCATATTGGAGTATTCTCTGCTTTGGTTGCTGACCCCTCTACAGTAGTAAATGTGAAGGAGCCAAGTGACTTGCTCCACAGGCTTGTGGATATCTGGATGTCTTAATGAAGAAGGCCATCTGAGGTGGGGTCCTAAAAAATAATCTAGAATATAAAATTGTATCAAGTTGAGAAAAGGACACAGATGTTATTGAAAGTAGTATAAACAAATCATAAAGGCAGCTGTAAATAATGAATGATGAGATTGTTTGCGCGTGTTTTGGTGTGTGTTCAAGCATGCCTACGTGCTTGTGTGTATAGGCACCACAGGGAATGGGGTGGCTCTGATACCCCCGATATATCCAAGAACAAAGTGTGTTTAAGGTAGCACAGCACCGTGCTTTAAAGTCATTCAAGATCTTTTCCCTCTGGTTGAAGCTGTAGTGAAACCACAGGAGCCACGCTGCCTTTTTTCAGACTTCCTCCCTCTCCTCGAAGAAGCTATTGATTTCTCTTTGCTTCCTGTCTTTCTGACATGTTCTCCATATGAGGGCTAGCCAAGCGGTCGGGCTTGGCACAAAAACATGATTATGAAAATGGACTCTGGGTTGTTTTGTTTAATCTATCTGTACTTTCCCCCAGTCCACCTGCAACAAGGGCTATTCAAATCAGTTGCGAAGGGGCAGAATTGCAACAGAACCCTGATTTATAAAGAATATTTCACACCAGTCGCCATCAGAATTATTCCAGGCAAAGTGATCAGAAATGCACTCAGTTCAGGCCAAACTCATGCTTTACTGTCTACATGTACTTAAACATGAAAGGAAATCCCTCTTGTCAAATATCAACCACCATTGATTTACACATTATGGCATTTCTGGTGAAGGGTCTTCAAGTTGTGATACAAAATACCTATCAATGGATTCATTCATAAATGATTCATTGCCTCTTTTTAGACTTTCATTGGCAACTTACTACATCTGTCTGTCCATTCATGTGATATCAATGTAAGAGCTGCAGCCTTTCATGATCTTCCCGCTCCAGCCCGGGCTGTGCGGGTGCCCGCGCGCTCGCACTAATTGGGAGGCACACATCTGCGCCTCATGCGGGCTGATCATCCCGTGTATATATAGGACCCCAATGACGACTGGTGCTCCGCCAGATCGTCTAGCTTCATGTCCCGTTTGAGTACTCCCGTATCCCTGATCGTCAACCCGTGTGTACCGACCTCTGCCTGGTCTCCGACCGACCCCGCCAGCACATGATACAAACTGGGATTTTAATTTGACCATTTGGAGCTGCTGGTACAAATGAGAGATTCTTTACGATTATATTTTGGTGAGAATCTGAATAAAGTTGGGTATATATTTTTCAAGTTGGTACAGTTGAGTGATTCCCAACCTATCTTCCACAGCACATAAGGGACCAGACCTGCTCTTTCATCTATAACCGCTTCATACAACAAAGAGCATGAATCTTGTGCATATATATGTTTTATGGTTTGTTTTTTGCTTTTCTTTTGGGCGGGGATTCTTGTTTTGTAAAAGGGCCTCGCAAAATACAAATTTTGGCCCACAAAAGTATGTATGTGGGCCAACATAAGTCAGTATGTTCCGCACACATTGAAGACTGATAATCAACACAACCATACGGTAAGTGTGACATGATAGCTCATCAATAAAAAAGGAGGAAAACATATTAATTTAAAAAAAAAAAACATCTGCATTTAGGTGAATCCACACATGCCGAAACATGAGTATTCACAAGTATCTTTGTTTATTTATCTATGGCATCAAGTAACCGATAAAACATATAAATGCCCTTTTCACTACATAGCAGGAGGTAGGATGAACCTGTGCTTCTAACACAACAGAACAATAGCTTCAAAGTAAATTTGTGACTACAGTATGTAAGATCATTGTGATGACAGGATATACACTTTTGTGACATTTTTGTTTGTTTGTGCCCTGAGATGTTTCCAGATCAAAATATTTCATTTTTGCATAATTTTTAAACTGTTTCTTCTGGACTTTGTATTGGTCCATGGTGGTAAAGAAGAAGCTCAGCTGAAAGACAAAGCTCTTAAGATATCAGTTGATACAGGTTTATAACTTCACCTTTAGTCATGAGCTGTGCGTGGTAAGATCCCGGATACAAGCAGTCGAAATCTGTTTCGTCAACAGGGTGTCCGGACTCGACCTTAGAGATAGGGTGAGAAGCTCAGTCATCTGGGAGGGGCTCAGAGTAGAGCCGCTGCTTCTCCACACTGAGAGGAGCCAGATGAGGTGACTCGCATCAGAATAGGATGCCTCTTGGACAACTCTCTGATGTGGTGTTCTGGGCAAGTCCCACGGGGAAAAGACCCCAGGGACGACCAAGGACATGCTGAGGGGACAACACCACGGGTTTGCCTGGGAATACCTCGGGATTTCCCCAGAAGAGCTGGATGATGTGGCAAAGGGAGTTGAAAGTCTGGGCTTCCTTGGTAAAGCTACTGCGACCGTGACCTGACCTTAGTGGAAGAAATGGATGGATCCAAATTAACTGTGTAGGGATACCTAATTAAGTGTCTCCTTCAGATGGTAAAACTGATATGGTTTCAGCCTTATTTAGATTCAAAGAAGATTGTAGTTGATCCAAAGCTTCTGGGACCATGCCAAATCACCTACAAAATGTGAAAACAACAAGACCTTGACATTTCTCCATATCACATCCTTCTGCCTTCTCACATCAGTCTGATGCAGAAGAAAAGCACGATTAGTCCTATTCTGATGCGAGTCACCTCATCTGGCTCCTCTCAGTGTGGAGAAGCAGCGGCTCTACTCTGAGCCCCTCCCAGATGACTGAGCTTCTCACATATCCCACGGGTTTGCCTGGGAATACCTCGGGATTTCCCCAGAAGAGCTGGATGATGTGGCAAAGGGAGTTGAAAGTCTGGGCTTCCTTGGTAAAGCTACTGCGACCGTGACCTGACCTTAGTGGAAGAAATGGATGGATCCAAATTAACTGTGTAGGGATACCTAATTAAGTGTCTCCTTCAGATGGTAAAACTGATATGGTTTCAGCCTTATTTAGATTCAAAGAAGATTGTAGTTGATCCAAAGCTTCTGGGACCATGCCAAATCACCTACAAAATGTGAAAACAACAAGACCTTGACATTTCTCCATATCACATCCTTCTGCCTTCTCACATCAGTCTGATGCAGAAGAAAAGCATGATTAGTCCTGCCGCATAATAGATGCATGCAGTGGGAAAGGTCAGCAGTTGTCAAACCTTAATGCCTAACCTTTAAAGTTGGAGATGGGAAAGGGAAGATGAAATTAAATCAAATGAGTAATAACTAAATTATGAGGAATAACTTTTTGGGACACTAAATAATTATGTAAATCAATAAAAGCTCATTTTAAATCAACATGTTAAACATGTTGGGTAAAATGGAAAGATCACAGTACAAGTAGCGCAAAAACATATTATTCATGATTTGTGAACATGATTAAACATTGCTTTCCAACCAAGTTTGTAAGTTAGTTTAAATAATACAACAAAAAATGTGCAATGTGGAAAGAGCTATTTTCACACAGGCGAGACCACGTACACTAAGAAACCATCTTTATGGACTTAACGATTCTGGAAAAAAAAATTGAACCTGCCGTCTTTTCCATTCATTATGAAGAGTATTTCTTGTTATTCCTTTTGAAACACCCATTTTGTCAATAATACCATGTTCACTTACGCTGCATATTTGATATATATTAATTTACCCCCCCAAAATATATATATATATATATATATATATATATATATATATATATATATATATATATATATAATGATGAATGGTGAATAATGATTGAATACAATATATATATATATATATATATATATATATATATATATATATATATATATATATATATATACATTATTATTCAATCATTATTCACGGGGGTTACGTTCAGTCATTGCTTCATTTTTTTATTATTTGTTAAATATGCTATTTTGTTTGATGTCCATTCATCCATCCATTTTCTTAGCTGCTTATCCTCACGAGGGTGCGGGAGTGCTGGAGCCTATTCCAGCTATCAGTGGACAGGAGGGAGGCTACACACTGAACTGGTTGCCAGCCAATCGCAGGGCACACCGAGACAGACAACAGTCGCACTCACAATCACATCTGGGGCCAATTTAGAGTGTCCAATTAATGCATCCCTTTGGAATGTGGGAGGAAACTGTAGTGCCCAGAGAAAACCCACGCAGGCATGGGGGGAACATGCAAACTCCTCACATGGAGGGCCGGGATTGAACCCGGGTCCTCAGAACTGTGCGGCCAACGCTTTCCAGTTGTACCACCGTGTGTCATGATCCTGCCGCTCCAGCCCGGGCTGTGCGGGTGCCTGCGTGCTCGCACTAATTGGGAGGCACACACTTGCGCCTCATGCGGGCTGATTATCCCGTGTATATATATAGGACCCCGATGACGACTGGTGCTCCGCCAGATCGTTGAGCTTAATGCCCCGTTCAAGTACTTCCGTATCCCGTCAACCCGTGAGAACTGACCTCCGCCTGTTCTCCGAGCGACCCCGTAAGGCTGACTCCTTTGTCATTTCTGCCTGCCTTGATCGTTCTCCCTTGTAGCGACTCCTGCCTGCCCGCTCACCTGCTCTCTTCGCCCGACGTCCCAACTACTGCTGCTGCACCTGACTGCCTGCCCGATCCCCGACCTTCAAATAATAAATGTTTATCCCAAATTACCTCTGCGTCTCCCGTGTCCCCCTGCATTTGGGTCCTACCTCCGTTCCGATGGGTCGTGACAGGACGATCCGGCCAAAACAAGACCCAGCAGGAAAGACCCGGCGTCGCCGGGACCAACGCAAGGTAGACCGACTGCCGGAGGACCAAGCCTGTCCGATCCGTTCCTGCTACGACGGCGAAGTGCACGCCCATACGTTCCCGTCCAGGAGGTGGCGATGGTGCCGCCGCCGTCTCATGTTGCTGTCCAGGAGGAGGTGGCGATGGTTGCGTTGGTGCCGCCTTCTCACGTTCCTGTCCAGGAGGAGGTGGTGAGGATGATGTCGCCACCGCCTCACGTTGCCGTCCAGGAGGTGGCGATGGCGCCGCTGCCCTCTCACGTTTCCGTCCAGGAGGAGATGGTGATGTCGCCGCTGCCTCACATTCCTGTCCAAGAGGTGGCGATGGCACCGCTGCCTTCTCACGTTCCCATCCAGGAGGTGGCGATGGTGCCACCGTCTTCTCATGTTGCTGTCCAGGAGGAGGTGGCGATGGTGGTGCTGTCGCTCCTGATGGTTCCCAGCCGCTTCATGACCTGGCCTCGTTGGTGACCAATCCCTGGTCGTCTTGCAACCACGGCGTGGGAGGTTCTCATCCGGAGCAGTTGCCTGCCTCGGTCTGGTTCCTGCTTCGCCATTTGGTTCCTCACCGAGGTCATCCGCCCGAATCGCCCCATGGGGATCCTGGTTCTTGGCGTCCGGGTCATCCTCCTGACCTGTCCACCTGGACGCCTCGCGTTTGGTAGCCTGAATGGCCACCAGACTGGGGTTGGGCGGGGCATGGCCTCCTCCGGACCCCCTTCCGCCCGCCCCTGGATGTGTTAATTATTGTGTCTGTTTCTTTCGTTTAGGCAGGTCTGGAAGCCGAGCCTTTGAGGGGGGGGGGGTACTGTCATGACCCTGCCGCTCCAGCCCGGGCTGTGCGGGTGCCCGCGCACTCGCGCTAATTGGGAGGCACACACCTGCGCCTCATGGGGGCTGATTATCCCGTGCATGTATATAACCCCGATGACGACTGGTGCTCCGCCAGATCGTTGAGGTTCATGTCCCGTTCCAGCACTCTCGTATCCCTGATCAACAACCCGTGTGTACCAACCTTCGCCTGTTCTCTGACCGACCCCGTAAGCCTGACTCCTTTGAGACTTCTGCCTGCCTTGATCGATCTCCCGTGTACCGACTCCTGCCTGCCCGCTCACCTGCTCTCTTCGGCCGACGTCCCAACTACCGCTGCTGCACCTGACTCCCTGCCTGATCCCCGACCATTTAATAATAAACGTTTTTCCCCGAACTACCTTGCATCTGACGAATCCTGCATTTGGGTCCTACCTTCGTTCCAATGGGTCGTGACACTGTGCCGCCCAGATGAATAAATACTTGAAATTCAAAATCAAAAATAAACTATGATCCATTTTTTTTTTTTTTTTTGGAAAGGGTCTGTATTTCTTATACAAGTTTTACATGGAACAAAACTGAGCATAGTGCAGAATAGTTTTTGCCCAGAGAAGCTGCAGAGGCTGATGGTCCTTTTTAAACAGCAGACTAGTTAAGACTAAATCAATTCTACCTGTTCTGGTTGAATAGACAGTTTGCCTGAATTGCTTCAAGACACGATTGTTCAAGACTCTTTCCATACAACTGAGTTAAATGTTGAGGAATTACCATAATTCCTCATGTATAATGCACATCCCCATCCCAAAAATTGTCACGTCAATAGTGTGCTCCGTGTACATATGTATCGGGGAAAATGGTTGAAAAAAAAAAAAAACCTTCACATTTTACAAAGTATGAATATTTGCTGCCCTTTAGAGATTATGAAAAATGTGTAAACTTTGATTCCTATATGCCAAAGCCACCTAGAGGTTATGAGAAAAGTTAATCTTTTCATTCTAATACACCACTGACAAATAGAGGTTATGAAAAAGGTCTAGCCTACACTTTCATTCAAATATCACAGGGGTAGGTATGACTGCATGTATGTATAATTGTGCTCATAAGTTATATTGGCAGAATTTGTGAATATTTTTTTCATACGACTGATGAGTGAACAACAACCATCATTAATTTATGCATGGTTATCTTATGTTTTTCTGAAACTTTTGACAGTTTAATTTAAATACCATTAAATCACAATCATTGTGATTGGCTGGTGACCAGTTCTTGGTGTAACCGCTTTCCATTTATTCTAGGATGCCTTTCATATTTTCTTTTAAGCATTCCCATCTTACATTTTCTCCCTGAGTAATCAAACATCTGAGTACAACTATGTGCTTTCTCATTCACTTAATAAAGTTGGGCTGTGAATTTCAAAATAAAAGGAAGTAAATAAAAAGTAAGTCTTGTGAAAATAAAGCGCCTAACTAGAATAACTGAAAAAACTAACAAATACAGAGAAAAAGTACTTCATGTTTTGAGCTTATAGGCAGAAGTAAGTAAATATGCATTGTACATCGGTTAGAAGGGTTTTCCAGAATTATACGGTTAACTTTGGGGATGCTTATTATACATGCGTGCGCATTATACATGAGTTATGGTAATTAATCGAATGCTTGATTAGTGTGCCTATCCCTAGTGTAAATCAAGAAAACAGTATAATATTAAATAGGTATTAACATTCACAGTGCACAAATGACAAGTTAAATCGGCTTTTTAATTCCAAGGCTTTATAACTTTTCACACCATCAGACAAATTCCTACAACTTTCGACTTGTCCCAACAGAAGATTAAAAAAAAAAAGTTTGTCCCTATGTAGTAGTGATCCACTATAAAATGTGAATAATAAATGTGGAATTTGGGCCCTGTTTCATAAAACAGTAAGTGTTACAAGAGTGGAACAACCATTGCTCCTTACGAAATAATACTTAACATTTCCCTTGTAAATAAGACTTTCAATCTTCAATTTCCACCCTGAAAAGAAAGGCATTAAAACATGGCCCTTTCATTGGAAACAATGGCCTGAATGCTTCTGCCTTATGACCAGCCAGCAGCATTTAAGGCTATTTCCATAACATATATTCAACAGAAGGCATCCTTCAGGAGTCATGATTAGGCCACTTTCCCAGCTGCCATCCCAGGAGTGTTGTTACCGCACTTGGTTATTGAATATTCGTAACCAGGCCTTCTGCTGAACCTATATTGACATCAAGCTGGGCTTATAATCATGATTCTTATCAAATTTTTCATATTCACAAAAGACTGGGGTCTTATAGAGAAGTGTCAGACAACTATTATTAATGGTTGTCAGTCTGAAATGGACACATATGATGCACTGAGCTCATTAATGATTGGCATTTTATAGAATTTGGATTTTTACTAACAATTATCACACCACTGACTTGTCATCCAAAATCCAACAAGAGACTAATAAATAATAATCAAAATATACTGATGATTAGAGATGCAAAATTAAATCTTTTTCATACAGTTATGCTTGCATGTGATGATAATGATGATTGCTACTCGCATTATGACAATATTACAAAGGTTTAACAAAATAATATATATACACTACATTATACACGCATCAAAACTATTAGAAAGATGTTTCTTTGAAAAAGATGCACAGTGAAGAACCTTATTTACCCTGCAAGGCCCAACAAAATGTACTAAAAATGAATAAGATACATCAAGCAAAGCAAACGCATTGATTTATTATAGTGCATTTCATACACAAGGTCAATGGGGTTTACATAATTAGAATAATTTAAAAACAAATAAATAACAGTTGATGAATATTTAAAACAATGAGGAAAAATTAAAAGCACAATTAAAACAGCATACAGTAAAAAAAAATCCAATTTACAATGACGCAAGAAGCAATGCATTTCAGGTGCCAACACAGGTGCTGACCATGTTGGGGTTCCTAGAGACTAGGGACTTCAAGAGGGAGTTGGCAGGCCGATCAGAACGGTCTCAGTCAACCCTGAGCTGAGCCATGTCAGCCATGTGTGACGGGATTATCCAATTGTCTGCCAGGTATATCCAAACTCCCTTACAATGCAGTTGAACAGACCCAAACTAAAGCACAATTTGCCACGAGAGCTGGTATTTCCAATGTAAGCACACATTGGTATGAAAGTGCCATCACATGATGAATTTGTATGTCAGTAAGACATAATTTCATTTCATCAATGTACAGATCATATGTGATGTGGAAATGCAATTAACTAACAATATAGCAAGGTGGCTTGGTTCAACAGACAACTCATCCATACTGAGTAACAGCATAGTTGGGTGCAGACTGCAAGTTGGTACTCTGCATGATAGGTGGCTTATTGGTGAGTCAACTTATTCATGTAATAATACTAATGTTGTTCCCTGATGCGCATTGAGCACATGTGCCCCCAAAACACTATCCCATGTTAATATTATCATTATGATAACTGGTGGAGGAAAGTGATTATCTGTTAGTAGGTGATTAAACTACGGCTTCACATCTTCCTAACAAGCCCCTGATTGTCTCTGCGTGCAAAGAATTCAGTATAATAACCCCAGTGTGTAAAGTATGAAAAGTCTGAATCAGCCACACCTTTTCCCCTTTGCACTTCTGAATCATATAGCAACTATTGTATGTAATGAATCTAAGTAGCACATAAAATAAATGGAAACTACATTTAATTTCCTCACTCTCCTTAGTCCTACCCAGGTGACTGTGGCCACCCAATTAACACCTGGCTTGTGACCCCTCACACCAAGGCCCAAACTGAGCAAGAGTGGAGGTACAATGACCTCCATTCCCAAACTCACTTAGTTATTGAGAGGACAATCTGCTGCTAAAGGGGCAGTGGCGGTGCCTTGGACAGGACTGGCGGTATGCTGCTGTACATTCCCGACAAGGCGGGCTGCACCATAATGGCTTGTGGTGTCCTCCACAATACAACACACCAGCACGGCATACCACGGCCAGAGCACCATATCGCTCCCAACAGACAAGTAAGAAAAACAGACCTTTCATGACAAATCCACCCAGACAAGCCATTTAGTCCCAGCAACATTTAATCTCATGAAAGTAAAATAGGCAAGGATTCAGAATACACTTGTTAACCAATGCATTTAACAAATGGCTTATGTTTGAGAAGACCACTATTGACTGCTCCGGGCGATTATTCATGCCACCTACTGCTCTCACAATCTCCTCTTGTGACTCCAGCACAGCATAGCTGAAGACACGGTCAGTCGGGTGGGCAGCACCAGCCAATTCCTGGGACGTAATTGGGCCAGATACACCAGTGGAAAGGGAGGCATCTTGATTGCTTGTCTTGTTGCTAATAGCAGGCCCGTGCTGATTAGCAGGCCTCGCTCATGTAATTGTGTGAGAGTCTTAAAAAATACTGGAATATGGCAACAACTGACTATAGCTAAAAAAAAAGTACAGTACCACAAGTTTGAAAATATCCAGGCGTCACTGCTTCAAAACGTTTTAGAAAAAAAAACCTTATCAGCAAGAAAAAAAAAAACAAAGGTGAAGCAAAGCAGACCGGGCAAAAGTAATCTGCAATTTACGAGAGGTTAGTGGTGGAATGCTATTAAAACAGTCTCATTGATTAGTAAATAAACATCATTCTGCTGTAAAAATCCCTTTCAATTAGTATCGATTTTTGTTGATGAGCATTTGTGAACATGAATAACAAAATTAAAACAAAAAAGTAACTTCCAGGTTTAGCAGGTATGTTCAATTTTTAATGAAGTGCTTAGTAATGACATGCAAACACCATAGGCATGGGGGTGAAAAAACAACATTGTAAAGGGGTGGTTGGGTTCTGGGGGATCTCTTGGGTCCTCGCAGAGATTCTTTGGGGTTTTAAAATAAACTAAGCAATATAGAAGAATAAAGAGTAGAATAAGGCAAAATGAAGAAATGTTCTTCACGGAAAAAAATATATATATATTTTCCACCACTCAAGTACACGATGTAAAATTTAAGATTAAAATTAAGTATGCTTCATTCCTTTTTTTGTTTTTTTTTTTTGCTTTTTTGTTCTGGCCTCCAAGATGAGCCATCTCCACCTACCCCTGATGCCTGCTTCAAGCTTTGCCACGTGTATAGCCTCCTTCGCTTGAAGCACTATTATTCTGGAAAACAAACTGACTAAAATTGTCCGCTCCATTTTATTTTTCACTATTACCAACTTTAAAGGCTATTCCCAAATGCACGCTCCAGGAAAATAGATTAAAGTAATTTTCAGTTTTTTTATTGGGCATTTCTGAATTAGATTTTAGTTCATTCTGTTGTGACATAATTCATTACATCACTGCATCACTTAATATATTTAACATTAACATATGTAAACTAATTAGAGAATTGTAGTTGTTCATTCATTCATTTTCATCCTTTATCCGAGATCATGTTGCAGGGGCAGTAGCTTTACCAGGGAAGCCCAGAATTCCCTCTCCCTAATACTTCCTCCAGCACTTCCGAGGGGAACCCAGGACGTTCCCAGGAAAGACAAAAGACGTACTGTCTCAAGCGTATCCTTGGTCATCCCTAGGGTCTTCTCCCAGTGGGACGTGCCCAGAACACCTCACCAGGGAGGCATCCAGGAGACATCCTAAACAGATGCCCGAGCCACCTCATCTGGCTCCTCTCAATGTGGAGGAGCAGTGGCTCTACTCTGAGCTTGACCTTCTCACCCTATAATTGTAGGTGTTTCCTAATTAATATAAGATGTACTAGAGACTCAACTCTTGTTGCCAATGATACATGTTGTTTGTGGTTCCTCTAGGACCGAAACCAGGGTCACAATCTGTACCACCTCAGTGTGAAAATACAAAAGACAACACTAGCTTATCTGATGAGCAAAAATGACGGTCAAACGTAAGGGTAGCAATAGTGGATGTCCTCTCTAGAGGTGGGTAGCGTAGCAAAATAATGTACTCAAGTAAGAGTACAGTGACTTGACAATTATGTCAATCAAATGAAAGTAAAAAGTAGTCCTCCATTTACTGCAGAGTGTTTTCTCAAGATGTAACTGATATGAGATATTCATGTTTGGTCAGCCAGACAAACACGACAATACAGTACATACAAGCTGTTGTTTTTTGCTCGTCTAAACGCAAACAACAGTTTGCGTTCATGGTGAAAAAGCACCTTCCAAAATGGTGGCCATTTATGCATGAAGATTAACCATCCTATTTTATCTAGTGTTGATACCTATGCTCGCCGAAAACAAAAGATAACTTTAGCAAATGTCTGCAATAGAACGACTGAAATATTAATAAAAACTAAAAAAAATTAAGGGGGTCTGAAAACTTTCTGTACCCTCTGTATGATGAAGAATAAATCACTGTTGCATGTAAGACCATTTCAGTAGTGTGTATGAAAGTATTTAAGTCATAATTGTGAGAGGTAATCCTGAATTCTGGCCCTGATGGTCCCTTATACTGACATATCTTTTATGCATAGAGACCTCATCCATGCAGGCATACCATTCAGTGGTTAAAAGCATTCTGATTCCATTGTAAAGCAAGAAGACAAGTTTGAGCACAGGTTTGCAAACCTCACGACACAGTAAGCCAATTTTAAAACCTTGGCTAACTCTTCTACTTTGATGGGCACCTCCCCCCCCCCAAAAAAAAAAAAAAAGAAAAAAACTTTTCATGACATTTAATGACTTGAAGGGCAATTGTGAACTCCAAGCAATGCTCAGGCCGGTGAGTGAAGGAGCACACAATTTTTGAGCTGAGCATCGCAGAATGTTCAAGTGGACCATGTGCCTCTTAGGGAACTCATATCTCTATGAAAAGCTATTCTTCACAACAAACTTTTATAAGTCCAAATCCAAACTGACTATTGACCATCTTCAACCGAAAATGAGTCTTAACTGCTTCCTACCGCAAGTCAAATTTGTCTCAGTTGTGTCTGTCAGAGGGAGCACTACCAGGTCTCTGACAGAAACAGGCAAGAGAAGCCAATGTTCTGAAGAACCGTTCAAAATTGAATTAGTTGCGGGTGGCATGGTAGCTCAGCTGGAAACCGCTGGCCTCACAATTCTGAGGTCCTGGGTTCGATCCCGGAGCCGCCGGCGTGAAATTTGCATGTTCTCCCCGTGTCTGTGTGGGTTTCCTCCCACATCCCAAAAACATACATTAATTGGACACTCTAAATTGCCCCTTGTGATTGTGAGTGTGGCTGTTTGTTTGTCTCCTCCTGTGCCCTGTGCCCTGTGAATGCCTGGCAACCAGTCCAGGGTGGGTGATGGATGAATCTGTTGTATTTTGTTTGAATACTTATACTCTTGTTTTAATGTGGTCCACCCTCACCCAAACTCTCAGGTGCCCTCCTACATGCTGCCAATTCAACAGATAAAAGAAAAAAAATGTTCTTTTTGCCGTTGTTGCCTGCAAAACATCGTTTCAAAAAATTATATATGATAGATAGATAGATAGATAGATAGATAGAGATAGATAGATAGATAGATAGATAGATAGATAGATAGATAGATAGATAGATAGATAGATAGATAGATAGATAGATAGATAGATAGATAGATAGAATTCACAGTAATCTCATGAATGATAGATAGATGTAGTATAATGTTACTGTACTGTGATAATATTAAAGGGAGTTACATTTAATAATGATGGGATTTGGTGTCAAATTAAAGTACTATAATGGAAGTCAAATGCCCCTGAACAATTTAGAATTTGTGATGTGTTCAACATACATTACATCAGTTGTGAATCCTGCTGGATCACTCTCCCCCAACATGACTGAGATATGCTGGTAAGAGTTCCTACAAGTAAGAGAGTGGAAGGCTTCTTCTGCCCCATTAATAAAATGAAAATACACTGCGACTAAAAGAAGCTTAGTGGGCCAGTAACTCCACTTTCACTAGGCATGCCATGTATGCATTCAGGCAACAGAGCCAATGACAGCGGTAAAAGAAATTTAAGCCACAGTGACTGCAACAATTGCAGTAGTTTCCATAGTTACAGAAGCAAGTCACCTACCACATTTGCAAGTGACACAGTGCAGAGGAAAAATGATGATGAGATACAACGGGTTGGTGAAAACTCAATTTATGAAAGTGTCATTTATATCAACCGTTTAAAATCATCTCCATCTTTATGGTTGGTATAGTTGTAACTGTAAAGCTATATTAAAGTTCCCCTTCATTGATTTAGCAACATGGCAATCGATGACTTATTTTGAAATAAAGGCAAGTAAATAATCAAGTATACGTTGACTAAAGAATTATTTCACAAATTGTTTGGGTAAGAAAATATAAAGTGTGCTTATATATAAATCAATTAATATTGACAGAAAAAAAAATGGTCACATTTCAGTGTTATTATATGACCTAAATTCCGAGCAGTGGAGTGAATTATTCAAGACAATTTAGCAAAGAAACCAAAAGGGTAAAAGAAGCCTGAAAACATAGTCACTACAAATGAACGATCTGTCTAATCTCAGTCTTTGTGCCTTAAATTTGTATGTACTGTATAAACTTGAACTTAATTCATAGTGCTAATTGGAATTGTTTTTCCATTAGAACTGTCTTCAGGCAAGAAGATATCGACTCTAAACACTTTGTCATCTTTCAAGTATTATTTAAAGAAAAAGGGGAATAAAATGCTCTCTCTCTCAAAGCCAATCATTTTTTTTATTCATCAACATGTAAACAAACAAACAAACAAAACAGAAGTTACAAGTAGAATCCATTGCACTAGCACACAGTAGAATACCCTTTGAAATATACGGAAAATGTTGTGACTAGCTGGATTTAGCCTGAGGGCCTTGAGATTGAAACCATCATGTGAATTAGTAGCGCAGAAATGGATGTTGGCAAAGTGCCATCACTAAACGTATGAAGATGTATGTTTAAATATACATCCAAGAAAAAAACGACGAATGAGTTTAATGTGACACCCAGTTTGTATCTAGCTGGTGGTGGTTGAATGTACTCTTCCGATATTAAGTTAATTAAAATTACAAGTAACAGTATACATGATACTTAAGATACAAGTTCTGGGTTTTAAGTTAATTAAAATCACAAAATGAAAGCTAAACCCATCCATTTTCTTAACAGCTTGTCGTCACAAGGGTCACAGGAGTACTGGTGCCTATCCGAGCTATCATCGAGCAGGAGGGTGAATACACCCTTAACTGGTGGCTAGCCAATAGCAGGGCACATAAAGAGAGACAACTGCACTCACAATAACACTTCGGGGCAATTTAGAGTCTTCAAATAATATGAATAAATGTTTTGGGATGTGGGAGGAGACCAAATTCCCCGGAGAAAACCCAAGCAGGCACGGAGGGAACATGCAAACTCCACACAGGTAGCGTCGGGACTTGATCCCCGGTCCTCAGAACTATGAGGCCAATGCTCTACAGCTGCTCCACAGTGCTTCCAAACTATTCACCCTCCATTTTCATCCAGCAACACACAGTGTCATACTGTCCCTTTTTGTCTACCCTTAGTGTCCAATTAATTTTTGATGTTTTTGGGAAGTGGGAAGAAAGCACAGTGCCCACAGAAAACTGACACGGGCACGGGGAAAACATGCAAACTCCACACAGGCGGGGCAGGGATTTGAAACCCGGTCCTGAGAACTGTGGAAAGCAACATCTGGAAAGCAATTTGAACAAATGAATAACTTTCACAGCAATTATTCGTCTTGCTTGGAATTTACCCTTGAAACTTGACATCGTTTATCCTGCACAAGTGCATCAATATGAGGCATCATGTCCTGAGAAGCACCCAATTTCAGAATCTCATTCAAATGCTTATGTGTGAGCTTTGAGCGCAGCTTTGTTTTATTAATGTTCATTAGTGAGAAAACTTGCTCACAAAGGTAGGTTGTCCCAAACATGGACAATGTTTTAGCAGCTAGTGCTGTCAATGCGGGATAGCCTGGTAGGAGGTACTTGTAAAATGTGTCCAAGCTTACAGAGGCAAATCTGTCCTTCAGTTCTACATCACACTGCAAATCAATGATTTCAAGTTGCATGGCAACGGGCAAATCAGAAGCTTTGACTGTGAATGGTGAGCGAAAAACTGCAAAATCTGTTTTGAGTTCGCTAAAAACCTGAAATCTTTTCTCAAACTCCATCAACAGCCCTGAAATCTTCTCTTTGTACCGTTTCACGTCAGAATTAACGCTTGCTGCGCACATATCTTTTAAACAGGGAAAATGAGAAGGGTCACCGCTTGCCACCTGCGTCTCCCATAACCCGAGCTTTAACTTGAATGCACGTATGCTGTCATAATACTGTGTTACGATTTTTTTGCGTCCCTGCAACATTTTGTTAAGAATATTCAAGTGCTCCGTGATGTCAACCATAAACGCAAGGTCCTGCAGCCACAGATGGCACTGTAATTCCTTAACAGGTTGACCTTTTTTCTCCATGTATTTTCCGATTTCATCACGTATATCAAAGAAGCGCTTTAGCACAGCACCTCTGCTTAACCATCGTACGTTCGTGTGATAAGGCACACCGTGGATAATGTTACAGTCACTGAGAAAGCTGTCAAATTGACGATGATTGAGACCTCTGGCTCGGATGAAATTAACAGTTCGGACAACCACCTCCATGACGTGATCCATTCTTAGCGATTTGCTGCATAATGCCTCCTGATGCAAAATGCAATGAAATGTCCAAAAATTACCTCCCCCATTTGCGGCTTGTACTTTATCTCTGAACTTTGTCACAACACCTGCCTTTTTACCGATCATTGACGGCGCACCATCAGTAGCCAGGCTTACGGCGCGTGACCAGTCCGCTCCGATTCTGTCCAGCGCTCCAACGACGGAGCTGAAAATGTCCTCAGCTGTTGTGGTGTCGATCATCGGCACCAGCTCGAGAAACTCCTCTGTGACATTCAAAGTCTTGTCAACTCCACGAATGAATATGGCCAGTTGAGCGACGTCCGTGATATCAGTACTCTCATCAATCGCAACAGAAAATGCCACAAATGACCTCACTTTGCGTTTTAGTTGGTGGTCCAAATCTGCAGAGAGTTTCGAAATCCTGTCTGCCACGGTATTTCTTGTCAAGCTTATATTGGCGAAAGCATGTCACTTCTCAGGACACACAATTTCAGCAGCCGTCAGCAAGCAGTTTTTGATGAACTCTCCATCACTGTACGGCTTTGATGCCATTGCTATTTGGCTCGCTATTAGGTAGCTGGCTTTCACCGCAGCATCACTGGCTTCTCGGCTCCGGGTGAAAACAGATTGCTGTTTCTTCAGACGCGCCATCATTTCATTTACCTTCTGTTTTCTCAATTCTCCATGCAAACTGTTGTATTTTTCACCATGCTGAGTTTCGTAATGGCGCCGAATATTGTATTCTTTAAGCACCGAAACTTGCTGCTGGCACACCAGGCACACGGGTTTCCCATTCACCTCTGTGAACATATAAGAACATGTCCATTTTTCTTGAAAAGTCCGACACTCTGTGTCTACTTTTCTCCTTTTTGACAAAGACATTTTGCTGATGAGGGTGCGAGGCAAACGGAAAAGTAGATAATGCAATTGTCGCCAATAGACGCTGTACAGACGTTCAATTTTACCAGGTCAAGGTGGTCCTAGTTCCGCCGCAGTGTTGCTTTCATGTTGTCTGCACGTACTAAAACACTGCACCCCCTAGCGGATAATACAAGAACCACAAATTTTAAAGAAAATTCATATTTTTTTTATACAATGCAGCTTTCTTCCCCGGGCCGTACCAAACCACCAGACGGGCCGGATCCGGCCCGCGGGCTGTATGTTTGACACCCCTGTTCTAAACGCTATGTACCCATCGGACGTGTTTCATTCGCCGTGATTATATACAAAGTGAATGCAGTTCGCGCAGATAGATGCGAATCCATGTGGGGCGGTGCCAATGACGCAGATGACACGGCACAAATGACGTGTACACATGCAATTTCATCTTTTCCACCCGAATGCTTGAAGATGGGATAGCTGAACATGTCAGGGAAGTAATGTTATCATCGCCTCGCTGAGGGAAAGCCCCACTTTTTGGACATTTTCCTTGCATTTTCATGCATGTTGGTTCCGAAAGCATTCACTGCGCCTACACCAGCACCTTAAAGAGACTGGCGACCAGCACCAGATATCTATTTTGAGTCAATTTTCACAAGATCCTATCCGAACTTGAAGCCAGCGTAGTGTGTCTGCCTGTACTGCCAGTTTGTTGTTAATAAAACTGAAATTAAATTTTAAAATTAAAAAAATATTTCACAACTTGAGCTTGTATTTAGCACAGTAAAGATGAGATCAGTAATGGTCCACTTTAAACTGAGCTCGGCCATGTCACCTGGTCTCCAGGGAGCCAAGCCGTACACTTTTTTTCCATCCAAATTCAGGGAGAGGTGTCTATCATATGAATACTAAGGTAGAGAACAGTTAGTTCCATATCTCACTACAATGTACAATTAATGGGAACTAAGAAGAAAAGGAGAGTTCCAAAGGCATTTAGACATTCACTTCCAATTGTATCCAGTTAACAATGCTCTGCTGACCTATCGGCAGACATATGAGTGTCACATTCTGTCCTTACATAACCATTCAACAAATGAAAGCCTTTTAAATAGAGGCCTTGTTTAAAAATCTGGTTGATTTGAGCTGGATTTTGCTACTAAAAATTTGGCAAAAATGACAAGTTTATGAGTTTATGTTATAGAGGACTCAACATACTATATGTGAGAATGAATCTCAGGACACACACGAATGCTCATGCACCCACAAAGTAACGCATCACTTCCTTATGAATTATCTATCAATTTATTGTCAAACATGAAGCCCTCTGTAAAGGCAATTTCAAATGAAGCCCCTCATATGAATCCACTTCCAATATTCTTGTCCAGTGGTGATTGATGAACTTCAATGCTCATTTATTTGAGCATGTGATCCCTAAGTGGCACTAGAAACAGCCACAGCAGTTTTTAATGTGTGCATATCTGTGTTTTACATAATTTAGCATGATAAAACTGAAAATGACTGCATGGATTTGCCCATATGATAAACATTGCCTTGAGCATATGTAGAAGCATTTTATGCAGCTTTATACATTCTATGCATTTGGGTCAGGTCTGCTCCAATAGCACACTGTTTGAATCAATCAGCTTCAATTCCATGTCTGATGAATGTTTTTTGCTTTTGAAAAAAAAAAAAAAAAACTATTTAGCTATTTGAATTTTTCGCAATGATGATGATAATCATAGTTGAAGCTTTGAACCTAATCTTCATTTCGCCCTAAGTCAGCTGGATAGGCAGCAGATCTCTGTGATGCTCAGGCGGATAAGTGGTATAGAAAATGCATGGATGGATAACAATGCTTTAAAAAGTTAGATGGGAAAAAAAAGACGGTTTAAATTACTATCAGCCTAGCCATGCAACACCACATAAATGTAGAAACCAACTTTGGGATGATGAATTTTCTCAACCTGAATCCATTTTCATAGCTGAAAAAGTTAACGTTCCCAAAAAAATGTTCGTTACACTTCACTGGAGGGAGCAGAAGCCTGTGAAAATCGAAGAACTAAGATGGTTGGTGAAAGTATGACAGAGAACCATGCTTTAAAAATTGAGCCAGAGCTGAGCTAACCTACAGTTCGCATTGGGGTATTTCTTGTACATTATTTCAATTTCCATTGCTCTGCTTGCTAGAAACTGAAAAAGACATATTTTGACTTTTTTTTTTCACTCAAATTAGTTCCCAAGTCTCTAAATATACATGTCTGTTCAACATTTTGGTTAAGGATCAAACATACCACATTTTAAGTCTATTTTTAGAGTAGCCGATGAATTCTATTCATGGAGGTGGGACTGCCAAATTACTCTTGCCACTTACCGTGTGGAATTGTGCATCTGAACACACCACAAACACATACCTCACTGCATCCTCACAACAGGCAAAACCTTAACGGCATACTTACAGACTCATTTTCGCATAAGAAGCTTACAAATGATTGACTTGCTGTATGCAAGGGAATGTAGTCACTGTGAATTTTCCATAATGTCTCCTTAGAGCAATATCACAATTGGTGCAACGTCTACTCACTTCTATTTGTTATATTTCATAGCTGTGAGAGTAGTGAGAGGTACTACATTCACATCAGTATTGCCAAAAGAAACTTTGTGTAAAGATTGGAAGATGTTTGTCCATTAACAAGAAAGACAAAAAATAGATCTGACAAAGAACAATTTACCCCCCAAAAAATCCCCAGATTACAACCAAAACCCCCTGTGGATATTTGAAAATACTTCCTTATTTAGTTTCATATTGTTAAATAGTAAAACACCTCAGTGACTGACAAAAGTGAAACTCAGCTTTGTTACGCACAGGGAATTTGTTGTCATAGTGATAAAGAAAGCACAGTCTGGTACAGTGTTTTATGACAAAATTGGCAATGAGAGTTTATATTATAACAGCCACGTGCAAATATAAGATATTCCTATTATCACATGTGATTTCAAAACACAAAAATAAGGAACAAGTGAGGAACTGGAAAAACACTTTGGCACAACCCTGATACTAGCGTAGAACAACAAAGTTAAAGAAAAGCACACAAGATAACCTTGAGCTTATTCTCCTCAGTCACTGATGAAGCAAAATCCATACACCATGTTTGCTATATATACTGTATACAAGTGCATGTTCAGCAAAATACATTAAGCAACAGTGACCATTGTCCTCAGCATTGGGCTTGGCTCTAATATTGTCTTTTACGATGGTCAGAATGCAATGATTCTCTATTAGGTTGTCAGATGGTTGTCTGTCACACAAATAAGTTTTTTTTAATCCGCATAATCCCTTACTTTGTTTAATATTCCGTATACAGTATTCAGGAGTGGGTACATTTTCTGCATTACAGTTACTCAAGTTACATCCACTGCCATTTTTTTACTTTTACAGAGACAGATGACACGCTGTGGCGACCTCGAAAGGGACAAGCCAAAAGAAATATTTAAGGTAAGAAAAATGACTATTTTTACTCTGTTACAATCATTAAAATGAGTACGACATCAATTTTTTGACTTCATCTTGATGTTGCGCCAAGGGCACTATTGCGCCAATCAAACATGGTCACTCGTTTACCAATCAGAGGGCACAAGACAGTTCCTTGACTGCTCACAAACTCTTTACAGCCACATCAAAATGATTCATTTTGCGGGGCCCATAGCCGCCTGAGTGCCCGAAAAACAAGTTTTATAATGCAGTGCAGTCTAGCGCCTGCTCAATCATGGAAATTTGAACCCTATTCTAACTTGAGGAACCACTTTGTGCTAAGATGAAGATGTTTTCATTGTTGTTTTGGCAGCACATATGACAACATCAGCACTTTGTAATGCTCCTAAATCACTGTATTTGAGGATATGTGCCACTCTGCAATCTTAATATTGCTCTCTTGCACATATGCACACACACACACACACGCGCGCGCACACACAGACACACACACACACGTAATTAATAAATCTATAAATAAGTTTATAGAGTCATTTAAATGAATAAAGTAAATAATGTTTCTGCAGTGTCCAATGCATGTGTGGTTGGTTTCTGGGAACTTGAGTCAGATAATTCAAAAGGAAAAGCACTCTCAATTGAGTGCAACATATGTCTATCAACCTCTGACAGTTTTTACCAAAGGCCTATGAACAGAAAATAACTGAAATGTCATCATTTGTGATCATTTGGGCAGCTCAGTGAAGTAGCTGTAAAGCTTGGCCTCACAGTTCTGAGGATCAGCATTCAATCCTGGCCTTGCCTGTGTGGAGTTTGGATGTTCTCTCCGTCCCTGTGTGGGTTATTTTTTTCCTCTCAATATAACAGAACATATCATCAATACATTTAGAGTGACAAAAATACAAATCCAAAGCTCGTACAATATAAAGTTCTCCATTGAGTACATTTTACTCAGTACAAGATGCATAAAATTGCCTTTTCTCATTGGATATACAGTGGAGAAAATACGTATTTGAACACCCTGCTATACTGCAAGTTCTCCCACTTAGAAATCATGGAGGGGTCTGAAATTCTCATCGTAGGTACATGTCCACTGTGAGAGAGATAATTTAAAAAGAAAAATCCATAAATCACAATGTGTGATTTTTTTTTAACGATTTGTGTGATACAGCTCCAAATACGTATTTGAACACCTGTCTATCAGCTAGAATTCTGACCCTCAAAGACCTGTTAGTCCGCCTCTTAAAGTCCACCCCCACTATATTATCCTGAATCAGATGCACCTGTGTTAGGTTGTTAGCTGCAAAAAAACACCTGTCCACCCCATACGATCAGTAAGACTCAAATCTGTAGCATGGCCAAGACCAAAGAATTGTCCAAAGACACCAAAGACAAAATTGTACAACTCCATACGGCTGGAAAGGGCTACGGAGAAATTGCCAAGTAGCTTGGTAAAGAAAAAGGTCCACTGTTGGAGTAATCATTAGAAAATGGAAGAATCTAAACATGACGGTCAATCTCAATCGGAGTGGAGCCCCATGCAAGATATCACCTTGTGGGGTCTCAATGATCCTTAGAAAGGTGAAAAATCAGCCCAGGACTACACAAAAGGACTTGGTCAATGACCTGAAAAGAGCTGGGACCTCCATTTCCAAGATGACTGTTGGTAATACACTCAGACATCATAGTTTGAAATCATGCATGGCACGGAAGGTTCCCCTGCTTAAACCATCATGTGTCAAGGCCCGCCTTAAGATTGCCAATGACCATTTGGATGATACAGAGAAGTCATGGGAGAAAGTTTTGTGGTGAGATGACACCAAAATGGAACCTTTTCGGTCATAATTCCACTAACCGCGTTTGGAGGAAGACGAATGATGAGTTCCATCCCAAGAACACCATCCCTATTGTGAAGCATGGGGGTGGTTGCATCATGCTTTGTTAGTGTTTTCTGTACATTGGACAGGACGACTGCACTGTATGAAGGAGAGAATGACCGCGGCCATGTATTGTGAGATTTTGGGGAACAACCTCTTTCCCTCAGTCAGAGCATTGAAGATGGGTCGTGGCTGGGTCTTTCAACATGACAATGACCCGAAGCACACAGCCAGGAAAACCAAGGAGTGGCTCAGTAAAAAGCATATCAAGGTTCTGGTGTGGCCTAGCCAGTCTACAGACCTAAACCCAATAGGAAATCTTTGTAGGGCGCTGAAACTCTGTGTTTCTCAGCACAGACCAGAAACCTGTCTGATCTAGAGAAGATCACTGTGGAGGAGTGGGCCAAAATCCCTCCTGCAGTGTATGCAAACCTGGTGAACAACTACAGGAAATGTTTGACCACTGTAATTGCGAACAAATGCTACTGTACCAAATATTAACATTGTTTTTCTCAGGTGTTCAAATACTTATTTGCAGCTGTATTACACAAATAAATCATTAAAAAAAATCATACATTGTGATTTCTGGATTTTTCTTTTTAGATTATCTCTCTCACAGTGGACATCTCACAGTGGACATCCACCTACGATGAAAATTTCAGACCGCTCCATGATTTCTAAGTGGGAGAAGTTGCAATATAGCAGGGTGTTCAAATACTTATTTTCTTCACTGTATGTGTGCACTGCTCCAAAAATACGCCAGATACCCATTTCATGCTATAAGGGAATGCATACCAAGTCATTGCTTCTCGACTTTGGTTACACAAAAACTCTCTCAAATTTTGAACTTCGGGATTACACTTTCCGAAGATTCTATATACTTGAGCAAAATCAACCTTCCTAAAATATATAATCATTACTAGTAATGTGAACTACTGCTAAGAAAACAATTCCATTAAACTGGAAAAACAAACAAGCTATTAATATTAATCAGTGGCTAAATCTCATCATAAAATCTATTCAATTAAAAATAGTGTCTGTAGAACAAAGAAAAAACTATTATATACATTGGTCAGCTTTCCTCAACATGTTAAATCGAGACTCTTGATTTATTTGCCTGGGTCGGGTGCCTCCTGACAATACCAAGAACACTTTGTGAAAATTGACTCTTGACTTCTGTATTCCTTGTAGTTGTTGTCCGTTGTTGTTTTTACCCAATCCCAATCCCGATTTCAGGGATAAGGGAGCTCGTCTTCTCTCTATTCATTGCGTCCCTCTGTGGTCACTTCCACCTCTTCCCCCGAGGGGCGAAAACAAATCTACACAGCAGGGGACCCCTGTTTTTTTTGCTCCCCCAGATCAGCTTGGTCTGAGGGAGTCCACCTCCTACCCTCGGGGGTGGGTAATGGGGTTTGTGCTGTGGGTCTTAATGTGGCAGCCCACTTCCTCAATGGTTGTCCGATCTGATGGGACTGACCTGCATGAGTCGAGCCTCTTAATCATTCACTTAGCACACACTCACACTACTCACTGTAAATATTTTCTCACTTATCATACCTGGACACACATCTATGTGAAAGGGCTCATGGGGGGCTGACGAGGGGTTGGGGTTAAGGGTGTTGGACAGGGTCCCAGCTCGCCAGTGTTGTTTCCTTGTCCAAGTGCTCTCACCTTCCACTCTGCCTGTTCCCCTAGATTAAAAATCCACTACACACACTCATCTCCTTTTTTCTTTTAATGCAACACATACACCCACGTGTGGGATGCTGGTGGGGTGGGGGCATGGGGGGCATTAGGTCCCTGTGGCCGTGTGTCCTGTTCATAGGACTGCTCTCGGGTGGACCCCGATCGTCATTGATTGAGTGGGGTCCTTAGCCTCCAAGATGCAGGCATATCATTTATAGGACATTTCTGTTAGCCCACAACAGTGAAAATTTACTTGCATATGTCAGTCCATAGGTACACACCCATAGGATTCTTTCAGTGGGTGTGGGATCATTCACTTATTGCAACAAAAAACTCATGTGATTTGCGATCGAGTAAGGTCACTCTGTATAAGCTTAACATAATGTGGAGGGGTTGACGCACTCTTAGCTGTTCTAAATGAACAAGACTGCATCTTGAATGTCTCGTTCTTTGTTCTTATTAATTTGTTTGTTCTATGTTCTAAACGTCGTACCAGGGTGGCACTGACTACCAGAGACAAATTCCTTGTGTGTTGTGACACATTTGGACAATAAAGCTGATTCTGATGTATTTGTCCCATCGTTCCTTCACATGGTCCACCACTACAGTCCCAGGTAAAATCCACATTTATTTTTTCCTTGTTTTAGATATGTAATGATTTGCTTTTCTCAATCTGTTCACAGTTAGTGCCTCATCTTTCTCTTTACTCCCCTCATAGAAATTCTGTTCTGTCCAAATGATCTACTCTGATCCTCAATAAACTTCAATTAAAATACTAAAAAAAAAAAAATGAAAAAGACTCCACGGTGACAGTAAAATTTTTCTGGCATAACGGGGATGCAGATTTTTCATTGTGATTGATCTAACAGCCAAAGAGGGCACACACAATAAAAACAAAACCAAACAAAACAAAATAAAATGAAAGGAATTTCATTTCAATTCCCGAGAACCTCAATCACCATTCAACAAAATTAAACTCCTGAATCCATACCAAAACCATGGAAATTGCTTCCATTTAACAATTTGACAAGTAAGATGATACAGTAGTGCTCAAAATAATAGCAGTCCAATGTGACTAACCAGATGAATCTACATTTTCAGGATATATTTTTTATTGCTACATGTCAAACAACTCCCCAGTAGGTGCAGCAGAAAATCAACAAGACTCAGCATTCATGATATACACACTCTTAAGGCTCTGCAATTTGGCAATTTGTTGAAAGGGGTATGTTAAAAAAAATAGCAGTCTGTCATTGACTTTACAAACTCAAAACTATATTGTTCACATTTTTATGTTTGTAGGATTTACCAATCCTTTGAATCACTAAACTAATATTTACTTGTATGACCACTTTTTTTTTTTTATGTAACTGCTTCACTTCTGTGTGGCATGAAGTCAACCAACCATGCCATGGTACGATCACTGTTTGGGCAAAAAAAGTACGTAAATACAAAGTCTTTTTTCATGAATATCTTTTTTCACAACATACCACTATGTACGGTGTCGAGCTCATGCACCTACGTCATAAAACCACAAGGTTTATGTTTATTTCACCATATTGCTGGTCAAACAAAGCATTGTTGCAAGTTAATTCCGTTGAGACCAAATATATTACTGTACCCATTGAGCTACAACAGCATACTATTCTGTGTTCCAATCCTTATGTACAGTATTCAAGACTCAAACTTGTAACATGGCCATGATCAAAGAGCTGTCAAAAGACACCAGAGACAAAATTGAAACCTGTCTGATCTAGAGAAGATCTGTGTGGAGGAGTGGGCCAAAATTCCTCCTGCAGTTTGTGCAAACCTGGTGAACAACTACAGAAAACGTTTGACCTCTCTAAAATGTTAAAATACTTATTTGCAGCTGTATCACACAAATCGTTAAAAATATCATACATTGTGATTTCTGGATTTTTCTTTTTAAATTATCTCTCTCACAGTGGACATGCACCTACGATGAAAATTTCAGACCCCTCCATGATTTCTAAGTGGGAGAACTTGCAATATAGCAGGGTGTTCAAATACTTAATTTCTTCACTGTAATTTCTGAATTTAAAAAAAAAAAAAAAAAAAAAAAACTTGTGTATTTTGAGAAAGCACAGACAACTTTCAAAAGTTTTTTCTAGGTAAAGAAGTGTGACGATTTATTGGCTTTTCGTGGCGTTTTCAATTGCACGCTCCTGCTTGTGTTCCTCCCTCCATAGGCAAACACAAACATGTGATCATCCCTGCCACAGATACGGATAGAAAAAATACATATGGTAGTGTGCTATGCCAACTTGGCCAAGCGACGTGTTGAAGCCTTAAAAACAAACAAACCAAAACAACCATATACGGCTCAGTTTACAGATTCCCTTGTAACAGTATTTTGGTTTTCTTCCTAACCACAAACATGGAATGACAGTTTGTCCCCACAAGCTTAGCTTCCTCATAGGCATGCAGCTGAACGGGGCATGTCGTGTCTACCTATAGTTCTCATCAATGATCCATGCGCTCATTGTTAACGTCTGTGTTTTTAGTGTTGTTGTTCTGACTCAGTGCATTGTTACTTCCCATCTATGGAGGATGGTAAAATTCTGACATTGTGGGCCAACTAGCCAGCCCGGTGGACCGAATTTGAAATGTAATTACTTAATGACACAATTGCTAATAAAGTGTAAAACCGTAAGCAGATTCGATTGACAATGCATCAGATACAGGCTAGGTCTAATTAAGGAAAAATTCCAACACCCATAAACACTAATAGAACCAGTTTCACGACGAGAATGACAATAAAATAAAGCAAATAGATTGTCAGGAACTCGATGCCGGTGTGGATTGTGTTGAGACCGGCAAAGAGTGCTTTCCGGACCTTCATGGTCTACCGTTGCAATAATAACTACATTACTATTTTTCTGTCATATCAGTGTCATTCTGCCTGTCAATGATGGGTGGGATGGGTGTTTTATTTTTTATCATCAGTTGCCTTTTTTTACCCCAAACATTCACAAAGCTATCTACCAATTACAATGCATTGCTTTATATAAAATAACTCACTAAATGTTTGGCATCATAAAGGCCTATGAAGAAGTGACATGTCGTGTGCTCAAATTAGACATCTTGTAAAGCAGTGAGGCTATGCTATAATCTTGTCACCACCCATAGGTGTCAAAGCATCCTAATGCTTTGAATACAAAGGCAGCCGCTCGATGTGGATTCACAAGCTGGTGCTGATGCTGTGTAAACATCGCTGCCGCTGTTTGCTACTGATTTAGCACATTTTAATATTACATGAGACAGGGGGGCCCTTTGATGATGTAAGTGAAGACTCAAACTGGGGCTTTTCTCTTCAGGGAAGAAGTAGATGGGCGGTGGAGTAGGCCCTTAGAGATTTAATTCACTTCCGCATTACCAATCCATCTTGTCAGGAATTTAACATGACGATAATTGTTTTTGTTGCTGTTGTTACTTCTCTGAACTTTGGATAGTTTAAACTAAGGGCATTAGTAGGCAATTGAAAAATGCATAATGTTTGTATGGGGTTGTCATGAGCATTCCATAGTTGCATAGTCAAATGAGAAGTCTAAAGTCGATGAAGGTAGCTTGTGTCATGCTCCTGGATTCCAGCCGGGGCTGGGCGTGGCCAGCTAATCAGAAGGTGCACACCTTTCCTGACTTCTGATCTCCGTGCACCGACCCACGCCTGTCCACTGACCACCCTCGTAAGCCCATTCGTACTGGTACTACGGATTGTTTGGACTGGCTACCCTCCGTCCCTGTTTCCTCCACTGGTCACAGACTCCGCGGTCCCGTCATCCCTGGCCGTGGTGCGACGCTGCAAACGGACCTGGGAAGCAGCTCGGAGGACACTGCTGCGCATGAGCAGTGCCTACAAGGGTCCACCCTTGAGCCCCGCACCGTGACAGCTTGATCTTCTTCTGACCTACTCTGGTTTACTTCTGGTTTACTTCCAGATCCCAAAGTCATGGGTTAGTTGGAGGCTTTAAATTACCCTTAGGTGTGATTGTGATTGCAAATGATTTTTTGTTGCTATGTGCTCTACAATTGGTTGGCAAACCAGTTCAGGTGGATGCCGCCTCCTGCTTGAAGTTGGTTGGGATAGGCTCCACCACTCCTGTGGGTGCTTGTTTTCACCTTCTACTTCTATTGTGATAGCTTCCTGTCTTTCTTTGCAAATATGAGCTGCTCAGATCACAGCTCACCCCAACTTCATCACCCTCTGTACCCTCCAGTCGTCCTGCCCTATTGACATGATTTTCCCAGATTATTCTTCAGTACCTTCTTACCGCAGTAGCCAAAATGCCCACTCCCCACCCGATCCCCAGTTAATGTGATTTTTCTTTTCCAGATATTCATCCATCCATTTTCTGCACTACTTATCCTTACTAGGGTTGCGGATGTGCTGGAGCCTATCACAACTATCTTTAGGCAAGACTCAGGGTACACACTGAACTGCTTGCAACCCAACAGTAGGGCACATAGAATTCGACAACCATTCACATTCACACATTCTGGCGCTTTAAAGTTTCCACTTAACCTAACATGCATGTTTTTTTTAACATGGGTGGAAACTGGAGGACCCGGAAAAAAACCCACGCAAGTATGGGGAGAAGATGCAAACTTTACACAGGTAAGGCTAGGTTTGAACCCAGGTCCCGGTGAGGCAGACTTACTCATCAATCATACACCATGTTGGCTGCTTCCAAATATATTCTTAAAATCTGTCTTACCTCTGTTAGGTCCCAGCCGACTCTTTATTATTAATTATTTGCTCTATTCTCGCATTTTACCAGATTATTTTTATTAAAATTAAAACTATTTAGCCATCTATTTTGTCCAGCCTCGCCTAAAAAAAGCCCTCCCTTAACCCAACCCAGTTAGAGAATTATAGGCCTATTTCCAGACTTCCTTGACTATTAAAAATTTTTTGAAAAAACAATAATGGACCATCTACTGACCCTGGTTGAGCATCATAATTCATCCATCCATTGTCTGAGGCATTTATCATCACAAAGGTCGTGAGAGTGCTGGAGTTAATCCCAGCTCTCTTCGGACAAGTGGCGGGGTACACCTTGAACTGGTTGCCAGGCAATCACAGGGCACATTAAGACAACCAACCAGTCACACTCAAAAATTACACCTAAATTCAATTTAGAATTCCCAGTTCCATGTTTTGGGGTTTTTGGAGGAAACCGGAGTGCCCATAGAAAATTAACAGAGGCATGGGGAGAATATACAAACTCCACACAGGCGGGGCTGGGATATGAACCACGGTCTTCAGAACCGTGAGGCGGACGTTCTAAGCAGTCGTTCTACTGTGCTGCCATCTCTAAACTACTTGTCACTCGTCACTTGTCACCAAAGGACCTCTCAGCACCACTAATTTTAATTTGTTACCAATCCTAACAAAACACAGGAATCAAAAGGTGACCACGCATATGCATTTTTGCATTTTGACATTGCATATGCCTCTCTGTTAACCAACTTCCACAATCAGTTAGATCTTCCGAATCCAAGTTCTGTTTCAAGCAATGCCAAAAATTCACTTATAGCATCAGGCCTTTCTTTAGATCTCTATTTTATTCCCATGATTTGACTTTTTGGTTTTGATCATATTACTCATATTTGATTTCCCCTTGCTGTCATATGTGCTCACTTGTCTATGTTCTTACTTTTTAACCTGTTCAACATATTTGGTGTAAAATGCTTTGTAGCTGCATGTTTTAAAAAAGTGTTTGATAAATAAAACCTCATTCACGAACATTGAGAAAACATACCAGCCATTGGAAAATGCTGGACTGAAAGACAGCACGGAAGCACTAATCATGACACCACAAGAACAGGCCCTGAAAACAAGATCAAAAGAAGTTAAGATGTTTCACATCAGACAGGACCCAAGGTGGTGGATGTACAACAAAGCCACAGAGACTGTGCAGCACATCACAGCTGGGTGTTAAAATACCAGTGGTCAAGGTAGTAGTAACACTCTACTGGTACATGAGTATGAAATATGGGCTAAAGGTCCCAGAATCAAGATGGCAGACATCACCCAGGGTGGTCCAAACCAAAAAACTGGTGATGGCCACACAACCCGACATAATGATAGTGGATAAACATTTGAAGACAGCATTTATGATAGATCTAGCAATCCCAACTGATGGGAAAATCTGGAAAAGGGAACACAAAAAACTGAACAAGTATCCAGGACTGAAGGAAGAACTAGTTCAAATGTAGCTCTGAAGGCAGTAGCGGTAGCCGTAATGATTGGGGCACTGGAGATAGCTAACCCCATACTCAAGGATGGCACCACCAGATGCCAGGAAGAACATCAAATGTCCTCATCCAAATAATGGGAACAGCTAAGATATTGCAAAGAACTTTCATACTAGTTATAGTAAAGGACTCAAACTTGATGGAGATACCGTTGAGGGAGGTAAGAAAAGTATTATTTGTTGATTTTTGTTCACTTTCAAATTTGAACTGCAAGGAATTAAAGAATAACATACTTTTTCCTTTGTTCTGACTGAGCCAAAACTGATAAATATATCATTTGTTTATGGCTGACACAATTTGCACTTCAGTAGTGTGCATAGTTTCTACACATGTAGCTATCTTTAGCTGTAAAGCTCCACCAAGATCTCCGTTGAAGGAGACGTTCACTACCCGGGTCCGAGAGACTGCATAGATATACATGGCAGCACCACACCTGACGCCGAAAATTAGCCTTCGCCGAGGTGGACGGCAACTGCAGCAGAATGAATGAGAGAAAGTAGATTTGACACTTCATAAGAGATGAGGGGAACCGACAATGTAGGTAGCCAGCTATGGGTAGACAGCTGGCTTGCTAAAATGGGCTACAATAGATCCTTTAAGGCAGCTAGGATTTACTGCACTGACAGGCACAAAACTAACACAGGTTCTATCTTTAGTGACATTAGGCTAAGGGATCCTCGTTAATGTAAATAATTTTAAACTAAAAAGAAAAACTTTCCCAGAGTGAGAAGCAGCATCCAATAACATGTCAGTATAGTCTGTTTTCGGTTCAATACATTGTTTTCAAATACTTAAACAGGAATTTTCATTTGTTGGGTGATTGAGAATAGTACAGGAATTTATGAGTCGATTCTGATTCAGAGTTGATTCTTGACTGTCAAAACATATCGATTAGTCAGGATTAAGAGGGTGATTCAGAGCCGTAATAAATTAATGACACCCACCCAGACCAAACTCCATGAGTTGCGAGTGTTTACAGTACTGCATAAGTGAAGAGTTTCAATTTACATTAATCTGAGGAATATTTGCAGATGAACATTATGGTTTACAATCTTAATTTAATTTTAAAGCAATCAATGGCTCAGTGTGAACATGTTCAACAAATGACATTTTGTGCATGGGCATGGGAATGGCATGGAAAGATGGATTTTGGAGATGCTAAATTGCTTTTAGGTGTAACTGAGTGTGAATGCTTGTTGGTTTCAATGTGCCTTGCGATTGGTTGAAAACCAGTTCAGGGTGGACCCCTGCTCCTGCTTGAAGTTAACTGGGTTAGGCTCCAGCATTCCTGCGACCCTTGCAAGGATAAATGCCTCAGAAAATGAACGGATATATATTGTGTTTTAACTATTACATTCAAACAAGTTGTTGTTGTACGTTTAAACATAATGCTTTTTTTAAACGATGAAAAAAAAATCCTCCCAGATGCAAAGTGTAACTTCTGCTGAGTCAAATACTGTATCTTCTTCTTCTTTTTCTTTTGGCTTGTCCCATTAGGGGTCACCACTGCGTGTCATCTTTTTCCATCGAAGCCTATCTTGTGCATCTTTTTCTCAAACACCCACTTTCCTCATGTCCTCCCCTACAACATCCATCAACCTTTTCTTTGGTCTTCCTCTCGCTCTTTTGCATGGCAGCTCCATCCTCAGCACCCTTCCACCAATATACTCACTCTCTCGCCTCTGGATATGTCCAAACCATCGAAGTCTGCTCTTTCGAACCTTGGTCTCCAAAGCATCCAACTTTGACTGTCCCTCTAATGAGCTCATTTCTAATCCTACCCAACCTGCTCACTCCGAGCAAGAACCTCAACATCTTCATTTTTCTCACCTCCATTTCTGCTTCATGTTGTCTCTTCAGTTCATCATGGCTGGCCTCACCACCACTGCTTTATAAACTTTGCCCTTCATCCGAGCAGAGACTCTTCTGTCACATAACACACCACATACCTTCCGCCAGCTGTTCCAACCTGCTTGGAATAGTTTCTTCATTACCTTACTACACTCACAATTGCTCTGGATTGTTGACCCCAAGTATTTGAAGTCATTCACCCTCACTATCTCTTCTCCCCGTAGCCTCACTCTTCCCCCTCCACCCCTTTCATTCACGCACGTATATTCTGATTTACTTTGGCTAATGTTCAGTCCTCTCCTTTCCAGTGTATGCCTCCACCTTTTTAATTGTTTCGCCACCTGCTCCTTGCTTTCACTGTATATCACAATATCATCTGCGAATATCATGGTCCAAAGGGATTCCAGTCTAACCTCATCTGTCAGCCTATCCATTACCACAGCGAACAGGAATGGGCTCAGAGCTGATCCCTGATGCAGTCCAACCTTCACCTTAAAGTCTTCTGTTACGTCTACGGCACCCCCCCCCCCCTCATACATGTCCTGTACCAGTCTAACATATTTCTCCACCAGACCAGACTTCCGCATGCAGTACCACAGTTCCTCTCTTGGTACTCTGTCATAGGCTTTCTCTAGAGCCACAAAGACACAATCTCGCTCCTTCTGACCTTCTCTGAACTTTTCAATTAGCATTCTCAAGGCAAATCATGCATCTGTGGTACTCTTTTTAGACATAAAAACCATACTGTTGCTTGCAGATACTGACTTCTGACGTTAGTCTACCCTCCACTACTCTTTCCCATAACTTCATTGTGTGACTCATCAACTTTATTCCTCAATAGTTTCCAAAGCTGTGCATCTCCCGTTTGTTCTTAAAAATGGGAACTAGCACAATTTTCCTCCATTCTTCAAGCATCTTCTCGCTGGATAGTATTCTGTTTAATAAGTTGGTCAAAAACTCTACAGCCACCACTCCAAATTGGTTCCATACCGGTATGTCATTAGGCCCAACTGCCTTTTTGTTTTTCACCCTTTGTAGTGCCTTTCGAACTTACCCTTTGCTGATCATTGCCACTTTCTGGTCTTTCACACTTGCCTCTTCTAACTCTTCCTTCTCTCTCATTTTCTTCATTCATCAACTTCTCAAAGTATTCTTTCCATTTATTCAGCACAGTACTGGCACCAGTCAACACATTTCTATCTTTATCCTTAAACGCCATTACCTGCTGCACATCCTACCCATCTCTATCTCTCTGTCTGGCCAACCTGTAGAGATCATTTTCTCCTTCTTTCGTGTCCAACCTCGTGTCCATGTCGTCATATGCATCTTGTTTAGCCTTTGCCACCTCTAACTTTGCCCTACGTTGCATCTCAATGTATTCATTTCGCCTCTCCTCAGTATTCTCACTGTCCCACTTCTACTTGGCTAATCTTTTTCCTTGTATGACTTTCTGTATTTTTGGGTTCCACCACAAGATCTCTTTCTCACATTTTCTACCAGAAGACACACCAAGTTCTCTCCTGCCTATCTCTCTGATCACCTTGTCTGTAGTAGCCCAGTCTTTCGGGAGCGACTCCTGTCCATTGAGAGCCAGTCTCACCTCTTTCCATTAGGTCACACAGCATTCTTCCTTTCTCAGCTTTGACCACCGAGTTCTCTGCTCTACCTTTGTCTTCTTAATGTTCCTACCCACCAGCAGAGTCATCCTATACACTACCATCCTGTGTTTTCGAGTTACACTCTCCCCTACCAATAATTTGCAGTCAGTAACCTCCTTCATATTACATCGTTTGGATTTCAGATCAAATGATGAATATGAAAGAAAAGTTCAGAATTCCTGCTTTCATGTCTTGGAGTTTACATTGAAGATGTGTTATAAAATGCAGGATGGAGCACATTTTGTTTAAAGCCACCCAAGTGGCAAAAGTAAACAGGCATTATTAAATTAATTTAAACCTAACATTCAATATTTGGTGCCAGATCCCTTATTTGCAATACCTCCATCAAACCTATGAGGCATTGACTTCACTAGACTGTTGCATTCTTCATTTGAAATGCTTTCCCAGGCCTTTACTGTAGCTTCTTTTAGTTCTGGTTTGGTTCTGGAGTTTTCTCCCTTCAGTCTTCTCTTCAGGAGGTAAAATGCATTCTCTATTGTGTTAAGGTCCAGCTTGGCCAGTCTAACACCCCCCCCGGTGAAGTCAGTGCATCTTGCCTTGTTGCATGATGAAGCTTCTCCCAATTAGTTTGGATCCATTTTCAAATCCCAGAAAAACTTAGTTGAATTCAGAATTCATTCATTTGCTAATATCATGAGTTATATCATCAATAAAAAATAGTTAGCCCATTCCAGAACCAGCCATGCAAGCCAAAGCTATGCCATTATCTTCAACATGCTTCACAGATGAGCTTGTTTGTTTTAGATTGTAAGCGGATCCTTTCTTTCCATCAAACTTTGGCTTTACCATCACTTTTGTAGAGGTTAATTGCGTTTAAGGTTCTGTGCAATCGATTTGGTAGACCACACTTTGAGTCACTATATTTCATTGAAAAATTTGGAGGAATTATTGACCAGAATTATGTAACTTAATGCAACAAAAAGAATTTGTGTTTTACCATTTGACTAGAAATATATCTCTCAGCACAACAACCGCTACTCTGCCCAGGACCTGGAGTATTCAATCAGGACCAGCCCTGTAGAGATTAAACAAAAAAATCATGTCTAAACTACTCTTCATGGGTGTTTTCAGTTTCCCAGCCATGGAGGACTACTGGCACCATCAATCACGGTTCAGTGTGATAGCTGATATGATGCCATGGAGGAGAGCAGATGTTACACTGGTTCATTCACTTCAGAGATAAGCAGGAGTGCAATAGCAGTCCTGACCAGTTCTACAAGATCTACACATTTTAAAGTAACTTCGCAGTGTCTTCTGATCCCATCCACTTACTAGCATGGTGTGGATAAAGACATGGTGGCATAAAGGCACAAGGCCTGAATCTCTCCTCCTGATGTGCAATATGATGACTTTGGACATTTGCCACTTCTCTCTGACAAGCAGGGGTGGTGCAACCTGTCCAAGGGGAGTATCGAGATGGAAATGTCAGAAATGCAATATATTCATGTGTTTGAATGCAAAGCAGGGATGCTTCACAGCATACCATCAGAAATAGAATGCATTCAATGGCCAACAATACAAGAAGAGAAGTGCTCTTGCAACACTGATCACAATCATTGGTGCAGTTGCACCACAGGTCAAAAGCCATTTGTGCTGTTGCAAAACCATCAAAAAACATTCCTACTGTTGACATTAAGTTAGTAAGTGAATTCTATTAATTTCTTGAATTTCCGTGATGTTTTACTCCTCTATGTTTTTTTTTTTTGTATGCACAAAAGCATCTGATACTTTTCGTATGACCAGATCTCTCAACCCTTTGGTAGAGGCCTATATCAAAGAACTCTGGGATCTAATTTTTGAAAAAAAAAAAAAAGTTGATTGCCATTATTGTCACCCTAGGTGAGTAAACAATCTAAAGACAAAAACCCACTCATTTTTTTTCTGCTGCAGACCTTAAATGGGGTTCAATGTTGGTCTCATTAGTCTGTAAAAACCTGTACCAAAACTTTTGAGGCTCATCTCTGTACTTATTTACAAAATCCAATCTGGCCTTATGGTTCTTTTTGCTGATGAGTGGTTTGCATCTTGTGGTATGGGCTGTGTATTTTTTTCTCTCCATTGGATTGTGATACCTTCCCCCCTGCTCTGTGAAGGTTGGCAGTGATATCACTGGCTGTTTCTTCACAACACTCACAATGTTTCTGTCATTAATTGTTGTTGATACCCTTGGCTGACCTCTTTGATCTCTGCTGCTCAGTAAACCAATAGTTTCATTCTTTTTCAGGAGATTTAATATTATTGTATTAGCTATGCCCAATGTTTGTGCAACAGCCCAGTCCTCCTTTTCAGCTGCTCAATTGACATACCAGAGCTTTTTCCTTTCAAATCCTGCATCAATAGTTTCCTCCCAAGTGACTGTCAGCTCGACGATGAAGACACTCTGTTAGAATTTGAACCAGAGGACCAGGACTGGTTGGTTGCTGCAATTTTGGGTCAGAGGGTGAGCCAATTGTTTGGGATGTTAAGAGCATGCAGGGATGTTAATAGCATGCTTGGGATGTTAATAGCATGAAGGATGGCTGATATTTTTTAGTCACAGCAATGGTGGTTACCCTCTTGCTCTCAAATTCAGTGGCCAGAACTGCAGCATTTGGTGTGACTTGTGCTACGTGTATCTCCCTTGAGCAAGGTTGGACCTACAATGAACCAGGATGTGGTTGATGGTTATTGGGGTGGCACACTAAGGAACAGGATAGAGTTGTGATTTTGTTGGAGCATTGCACTTGTAGTAGATCACGATCATAGTAAGAAGATATAATCAGAATGTTTCATAAATGTGTCCTTAGACTGGAAACCTAACAATCGTTTTGTGTCGAATAAAATAGTACTCTCGTATGAGATATGCATGGATGCTAATTATAATCCTATGAATTAGAGATAAAAGGGACATAATTGGGCATCTAAAATGAAATGACTATGCCCCCATGGGCTCATGACATAGTAAGAGCATTTGAATCACCGTACAGCATATTAGAAATTCCTAATCTTGCCTAATCTAGTTTTATATATATATATATATATATATATATATATATATATTTTTTATTTTATTTTCCCATTTATCTGGCACTTGTTTATCACTCAGAACATCCTGCCCTTGCTTCTGTCTCAGACTACAAGCTGCACCAAAATGATTTGGTCTGATGTTCCACAAATATAGCCACCAATCATTGTGTACTGTGAGGATAATAGAGCTGTGAATTGCCTTCTGCAGGGTAGGGCAGTCTATTATGAAAACGTACTTAGCGGCAGTATAATTTCGATTTGTTCCTCCCTCTTTCACTGTTAGAAACATTAGAAATGTAACACAAAGAATATAAATGTCATCTTGAGGTTAAAAGATTGGTTGATTGCATCCTGAGGCACAGCTGTTATTCTTTGGAAAAATGGGCTGATGACCAAATCCCCCAGAGGCATTAGCACTGACTCAAAGATATTACAAAGACACCAAAAGGGAAATCTACTGAGGATATCAGTGTTTACAATCAGGATAAAAGTCAAAATGTATAAGTTAATCTGTACACAATCTGTTTATTGTTTCAGTGCTACATTTGTAATATGTTTTAAAACAATTTTTCATTATGATTTATTGACAACTCAAAAGGTCTCTCCAACATATTTGGTTATTGAGTATATAAAATATCACCATTCAGACGCTTCATTCGATTAAGTCTTGCATCGGAAGATTACCTAGGGTATTACTTTCTACTGCATTTAATTTAGATTTCCACTATCATCTCTTGACCATGCCATAGTTCCATCCATTGGTCAAAGAAAATGCAGCACTTTACAATAAAAAAACAATACCATTTGTATATGATACAAGTTGAAATTTTGCAAAGGTCTATCCATCCAACCATCCATTTTCAAAAGCACTTGTGTGAATTCATGAGTAAACTGAAGCCTAACCCGCTGAGGTTGGCGAAAGATAGTGTACAGAAGTCAACGGGCAGTTGGAGGGCCTGTGTAGACAACAAATTTTCACACCTACAGTATGTACAATTAAGAGTTTGTGATTAACTTCAGCATTTTTTGGAATGTGGGATGAAACCAGAATCCCTAAATAAAACACACACACACACAAACCTAAGAAAGAGGCAAACTCCACACAAAACTCAAAAGCTGATGATTGTTTGGTAGAGGTACTAAACATTCCACTATACTGTGCTGCAGTTTGGCAAGATACAAATCCTTCTTCTTGATTGTTGCTCCGAGAATGGCATTCATTTAATCATTTGCGTAATATTCTCGCTGTATTTTACAGTGGTATACAACTGCAATGCATGCAAATAAGCTTGTTTACTGCTACCCTTCTTCCTCTTCTATGCTACATTGAAGAAAATAAGTAATTGAATACCCTGCTATATTGCAAGTTCTCCCGCTTATAAATCATGGAGGGCTCTGAAATTTTCATCGTAGGTGAATGTCCACTGTGAGAGAAATAATCAAAAAGGAAAAATCTAGAAATCACAATGTATGATTTTTTTTAACGATTTGTGTGATACAGCTGCGAATAAGTATTTTAACACCTTAGAGAGGTCAAACGTTTTCAGTAGTTGTTCACAAGGTCTGCACACACTGCGGGAGGCATTTTGGCCCACTCCTCCACAGAGATCTTTTCTAGATCAGACAGGTTTCTGGGAGTTTCAGCTCCCTCCAAAGATTTTCTATTGGGTTTAGGTCTGTAGACTGGCTAGGCCACACCAGAACCTTGATATGCTTCTTACACAGCCATTCCTTGGTTTTCCTGGCTGTATGCTTCGGGTCATTGTCATGTTGAAAGACCCAGCCACGACCCATCTTCAATGCTCTGACTGAGGGAAAGAGGTTGTTCCCCAAAATCTCACAATACATGGCTGCGGTCATCCTCTCCTTCATACAGTGCAGTCGTCCTGTCCAATGTACAGAAAACACTAACAAAGCATGATACAACCACCCCAATCCTTCACAGTAGGGATGGTGTTCTTGGGATGGAACTCATCATTCGTCTTCCTCCAAACATGGTTACTGGAATTATGACCAAAAAGTTCCATTTTGGTCCCATCTGACAGCAAAACTTTCACCCATGACTCCTCTGTATCACCCAAATGGTCAGTGGCAATCTTAAGACGGGCCTTGACATGTGCTGGTTTAAGCAGGGGAACCTTCCGTGCCATGCATGATTTCAAACCATGACGTCTTAGTGTATCCACAACAGTCACCTTGGAAACGGTGGTCCCAGCTCTTTTCAGGGCATTGACCAAGTCCTGTCGTATATTATCTAAGGATAATTTAGACCCCACGACTTGACAATATGCATGGTGCTCCACTCCAATTGAGATTGACCGTCATGTTTAGCTCCTTCCATTTTCTAATGATTGCTCTAACAGACCTAGACCTTTTTTCACCAAGCTGCTTGGCAATTTCTCGGTTGGCCTTTCCAATCATGTGGAGTTGTACAATTTTGTCTCTGGTGTCTTTGGACAGCTCTTTGGTCTTGGCCATGTTACAAGTTTGAGTTACTGATTGTATGGGGTGGACAGGTGTCTTTATGCAACCTCACACAGCTGCATCTGATTCAGGATAATACATGGAGTGGAGGTGGACTTTTAAAAACTGACTTTGAGGGTCAGAACTCTAGCTGATAGACAGGTGTTCAAATACTTATTTGCAGCTATATCATCCATCCATCCATCCATCCATCCATTATCTACTGCTTTTCCGGGTCGGGTCGCGGGGAAAGTCGCTTCAGCAGGGATACCCAGACTTCCGTTTCCCCAGCCTCTTCTTCCAGTTTTTCTGGAGGGATTCCGAGGGGTTCCCAAGCCAGCCGAGAGACACAGTCTCTCCAGCATGTCCTTAGTCATCCTCAGAGTCTCTTTCCGGTGGGACATGCCCGGAACACATCACCAGGGAGGCATCCGGATCAGATGCCCCAGCCACCTCATCTGTCTCCTCTCAATGCGGAGAAGTAGTGACTCGACATTGACACACTCCCGGATGACTGAACTTCTAACCCTATTTCTAAGGGAGAGCCTGGACACCCTGCAGAGGAAACCCATTTCGGCCTCTGGAGCCAGGCCTGGAGGTGGCGCTCAAAGGTGAGCACCTGGTGGCCGGGCCTGCACCTATGGGGCTCGGCTGAGCACAGCCCGAAAGGGTAACATGGGTCCCCATTCCCATGGGGTCACCACCTGTGAGAGGGGTCGGGTGCAATGTGAGGTGGGTGGTGGCTAAAGGCGGGGACCTTGGCGATCCGATCCCCGGCTACGGAAATTAGCTGTATCACTCAAATAAATTGTTAAAAAATCCTACATTGTGATTCTGTATTTTTCTTTTTAGATTATCTCTCTCACAGTGGACATGCACCCATGATGAAAATTTCAGACCCCTCCATGATTTCTAAGCGGGAGAACTTGCAATATAGCAGGGTCTTCAAATACTTATTTTCTTCACTGTATATACGGAAATCTATGGGACTCCAAAATGCACAATAAGGAGGATGAGCTATAATCGAGGAACCACAAAAGTATGCTTTGTGAACACATTAGTTTTGCGATTATGCTTGCATCTTTTTGTTCCTCCCTATTGACATATAAAAATGCATGTATAGAATGTGGTTTGTGAATGGAGCAAGTTCACAAGTTAAATGGTGCTTACTTTATTTTGGTTATGTTTGATCACATTTTGCAGCACTTTCTGTTATTTAACTCTGAAATGACCAGCACAAAAGATTGCCTCTTCTCTTAACATTAACATTTAAAGAGCATAAAAAAAAAAAGCTCTGGAAGCGCAGAGTTGATCAGATTCGAGTGTAATAACTTTAATTCCACTTGAATTACAAAGAATTTTGAAAAAGTATTGGTGAGGAAAAATTCGGCCTTAACATTATTTTTCCAATGTTCCAACATGTTTGCTCACATGAAAAAACTGTGTTCAGTCCAAAACTAATTCTAAATATTTGCCCACCGTGTTTACTCACTGTATGAGGAGACTAGGATGTCATTCACTGAATATGTTCCCTCTATCACACCATAAAATGAAAGCTTGAAGCAACAAAAGATATTGGAAACTGCATTTATTTTCTCTGTCTAGTGGTTTATTTCTGAATAATTCCAAAACAGGTAGTCCTATAATTTCTGGACTGTTCGATTGTATTTTTTCAGCACATATTAAAGTTTTCAGTTTGCAGGGAAAGTATCATGCATCCTTGCAACGTATTCCAAAGTCAGATTTTTCCTGTGGTGACAACTTTGTATCAAATTGGGGTTTTCTTTCATGTTAGCCATGTTGCATAATGTAGATCTGTTTGTGATCAATCTCAATGCTAGTTAACGATCCCATGACATGTATTTTATCTCAAATATTAGGAAACAATGAAGGCCAATTAAGTATTAGTTGCTTTCAAAATTCCACTGATTAGAAATAATCTCTGAGTATATGCATTTCCTCGTAAATGCTGATGTTTTTAAATTCATTTCTTTAAATCTAAGGAAGGAAGGAAATGCTAAAGCAACAACAAAAGTAAAATGACAAAGTTTTATTTGAAATAAGATATAATTCAGTAGTTTACAGAAGCATATGCAGTGGTGTGATGATACTTCACTTGTAAAAAATGCTACAAAAATGTGTAACTTGTAATCTGGATTGCATTGTTTCAATGCGAAGGCACTATCCTCATAATTAAAATGGAAGCATGAAACTACAGTTGTATTTTTTTATGCATACAGGTTGAACAGAACCGCAACAGATTATCATCTCAATATCAGATCACATTAGGGTAGGAGGTGTGGTGGAGCCAATCCCAGTTGAATCTGGGCAAGAGGCGGGGTACACCGTGAACTGGTTGCCAGCCAATAGATACTTTTCATTAACGTCACGCCAACCACATGTTTGTTTGTTTGTTTTGGACGGCAAGATTGTGTCTACATATCATGTCGAGGAAGCGATAAGTGTATACTGTAATGTTTTAGCTAGGGTTATTTTTTGATCTTTTATTTTGAAAGTCCTTTGACAAACGAACACTGTAACCAGAAGATGAGGCTCTTGTGCTGGAGTGAGGAATAAAGAAAGAAGAAGAAAGAAAGAAGCCACATGTGAAACTCGAGAGCAATGTGTTGACGTCAGTGGGGTGCGACGAGATAGGACGATAAGGAAGTGAGCTGGAGAGGTTGGCGCGGGGGAAGCGAAATAAATATCACCCACGTTAAAAAGTACAGTTGGACTCACGTCTACGTTATTATTATTGAGATCATAACATGGTGTCAGAGTGACGATAGTATAACTACAGACTCACGAGGGGTACGGGGGCGAACGAGGACGATGAAGAATTGACCATGACGGAGGCGTATGTTCAGTGTTCCAAGCCCGAGGATGGACTGGGAATCATCCAATTTGCCAGATGCGTGGCGGATATTCAAGCAACATGCCAGGGGCCGCAGCTCATACTCGCAAATAGCCATTGCTCCCACGAGTTAGCAAAAGTGCAGCTAAAGGCTATGGCTAGCGACAGCCACAAGGTTCACATTATCCACCCTAAACCTGGAAAGCAAAGTTTCACTGCAGGTATTAGTAGGGATATTCACAGCCCAAAGACCTCCATAAAGGGATTTAGCAAGTGTGGAGGATACCACAGTAAATTAGCTGAATGCCCAGCAAACAGTAAACATTGCCCCAAGTGTCGGTCCCATTCTCTGTCTGTTCTTACAACCATAAGCCACACAAAGAAATACGATGATGAAAAGGCCGTAACACGCTTATAAGCAAGCCAATATTCACAAAATGATCACTAAAAAATGCGAGTTGTATTGTAGTTTTGCCGTTCAGTGGGTGTCGTAAGCAAAGTCATGTGACTCCTGACGTCACGTGAAAAGTATCTATTGCAGGACATATAGAAAAAAACAAACATTCACACCTATGGACCATTTAGGGTTCTCAGTTAACCCAGCATACATGTTTTGGGAGTAATGGGATGGGAAGAACATGCAGACTCCACATGGGTGAAGCTGGATTTGAACATGGATCCTCAGAACTGTGAGGCAGATATCCAAACCAGTTGACCACAATGCCGCATCAATTGTTTCAAATCTGACATAAATCATGTAATAATTTTATGACTGGTCAAATAATCGCTCCTCATTCAGTGAAAGACATTGTCCCCTAATTCAAACTGAGTGTGGGAGTTTTCAAATGCTTTAAATATAGTTGTTGAACATTCATGATGGGGTATTTTATTTATATGGGAGAGTTCTTATAGTTTTAAAAAGCTTCCTTACTCTTCTAATAATGAAAAAGAAATGTCTAGTCAAAATAAAACTATTTTAGGTGGGCCCAATACTCTGGAGCTGATAGTAAATACAATTTTGTAGTTTTTATACAAAACTTGACCTCCTGCCTATAGCTCAAATGACAATGGGTGCTTCGGTGACTTGTTTGACAATCCACCCAAAAGGTTTTTGGGAGAGCAGAAAAAGTACCATACATATAAGTGAGCAAATGAGCGTATGCATTGGGAAACTGGAAATCCAACCTTACATTTATCATGTTAAAGGCTTCAGCACGTCCATAAGTAGGACTTACAAAGTTAGAATTGGAAGGCTGTATGAGCACATCACACTATTTAACTTATGACTGGAGACTGATCTGAATAAACTATATTTAACATAAGCTAGAGCACAAACTGTTGCATCAACACTGTACATCACGATAAAGACTAAGACCGAGTCAGGGTCAGACAAAGTCCTTATTCTGATGTTCGAAAAAGATGGAGCGTAACATCCTTTCTACGTCTTTCTACGTCACATGCACATTTTCACTGCAGTTCAATATAAAGGAATCATAGCAACTTTTAAAAGATTGGATATTCATTAATGTGGTTAGATGAATTATAACACATCCGTGAGGGGTGTACTAATGTCTTGATGGAAAGCTGGGAATGCAGCTTTGTATGCACTGAAAAGCTATGACAATATAAAGTATATACTGAAACATGATTGGGTTGTTGTATAATAGTGGTATAATAATGATATATATTTTTTAATTACAAATGTAGCCATCCATCCGCCACAAAATACACTGTGGTATGTAGAAATAGAATTAAAAAATGGTGAACAATGAGACCTTTAACATGAAGACGGATTGAATGCAAATCATTTTCATCAGTTTTTATGAATATGCTGACTACATGGATGGATATGTACAAGAGATATTGATTAATTCAGATAATTAGTTCATCTCAAAATAACTTCCTGCTAGAGCAGAATAGTTTCTCATCTCTGTGCACAACCTTACCTTACAATGGTTAATGGAATTTAACAATTGGAGTTCAAGAGGAATCGTTAAGTGTGGTAAAAATAAAAGTATACAGAATTGAAGGTGAAGTCTGGATTTTTGCAAACTAAGGTACTTTTATGATTTCATGAAAACCAGAGTAGAGAAGCACTATTCAGAGGCGACATGGTGGCTGACTGCTTAGAATGTCTGCTTCACAGGTCTGAGGACTGGGATTCAAATGCAAGCCCCCACCTGTGTGGAATTTGCAGTTTCTCCCTATGCTTGCATGGCTTTCCTCTGTGCACTCTGGTTTCCTCCTACATCCCAAAAACAGGCATTGTATGTTGCACGTGACCCTGACTACGACACTTAATGAATTTGCATCATTTGCACAATTGTCATTGTATCAGTATTACTACATTATAAGATAGCTTATGTTGCTTAGTCTCACTGTGTACTGTCCTAAATGTATATTTTTTATCGTGGTTTGTTTGCAATACAGTACAAATCGAGTGGCTCCAACATCAGCTTTTCCTGATCAGGGGTTGGCATAACGAGTCCCTTGCATAATTTGTTAAAGAACTATCGGAGACAAATTCCTTGTCTGATGGTTCTCACATGTATTTCTTTATATTTCAGAATGCATTTGAATAAAGAACAACAAATTGAAATCATCCTGATGGCCAGTTCAGTAAGGTGAACCGAATAATGGGTTGTGCCACCCTTGGCAGCAAAAACTGAACTCAAGCATCTATTTACTGTAAGTGATTTTTTGATTCACCAAATACTGTGGTAATCAGGTTCAGGTGTGGCTTGTGAATTTGAACTTACTTTTCCCAAATTTGTGGCGAGTCACAGGGACTTTGTGATTTAACAAGATTTAACATGTAAAGTATATTGCGTCACTACCATAATATTAATTTGTATTCTATGTGTTAAAATCTGTACTCCCCAGATACTGTTTCTTTTTCTTTCCAGTGTGCAGTGCATATTCAAATTGCCTCCACAAAACTCTTACATTTTCATGGATCAAAGGAAAGACACACAGACATGTCAGTCTCTACGATGTAGTCTGAGTAAAATGCTTTTCACCTGCCAACACACTGCAAATACACATACTTAAAATAAGCTATTGCGGAGGCATTGTCTTTTTAGCATCCAAATGACTGCAGAATATCTGATGCCAAGTGCTTGAGTCAAACAAACAAACAAAAAAAAAACAAAGATGCATGTGAAGAAAATCATTTGCCATAAGACTTGAAGAATGCATCAAAAGGTTATAGCAGATTTCATCTGCCCTGGTGTCCTTGGCTGAACAAAGTTTTAATGTCGGGCATAAAGGAGAGAGCAGCATCCGTCGAGGTAGTTGGCCTAGCTCATCAGCAAACAGCCTGGGTGGACCAAAAGGTCACTCAAATCACCCACAGCTCAAGTCAATGGAAGCAGAGGTGTCGTCTTAAGTGACAGTATATTAAGCAAAAGGTTACTTTGAATGGGTCATGAGAACAAAAAGGAACTCACATTCAAGGGCAGAGGAATTTATCACATTGTGGTTATGTTAAAGGTTTTTTGAAACCCCTTTGAAGACCTTTCTAGAGCTCAATTTCCACTTTCATGTTCATACAAGTGAGAAAAGTTAACACTGTAGAGGCACAATCACAAGGACTTGTAACTTCTTTATCAGAATTATTGACCTGAACATAAATAAATACATACACATAACTGTGGACTATATTTCACTGCCTATTAATGAATGTATAAAGTGGGTCTTATGGGAAAGTGGCATAACTCACATTAATGGTTAAACGGAAATCAGCAAGGATGACAAACATCAGCTTGTGTGGGATGTTTAAAAGTGGTCCTAATGCCAATACAAACACATATTCCCTTCATTTAAAAGTGGACCTCAAATAACATCAACCAAGTACTCAATAGATTGTCCTCACACCAGATCCCATTGTTCTATATACATGTGTGTGTGTTAATGTGTGTGTGTGTGTGTGTGTGTGTGTGTGTGTGTGTGTGTGTGTGTGTGTGAGAGAGAGAGAGAAAGAGAGATACTTTTTACTGACTGCTAGCTGCTCAATACAAAGTTACTGTTACTGTCACCATGACCATGTCATATCCATGTCTAGGCGAGAGTGATGTATGCATTGAAACAGTAGCAGTAGTAAACATAAACAGTATAAAGTTTCTAAAACACACCCAAAAGTTTACCTCAAAATTCCGGAAAACCCTTCTCCCTATGAATCATGCACTTTTACAGTGCATGATTTTTCTTCTACAAATATGAGCAAAACATTTTTATTTTTATCAAATATTTTTCTAAAGTTAGGCACTTTCTTTGAACACATAACCCTTCATTTTTAATTTATTTCCCCTTATTTAGAAATTCATAGCTCTAGCTTGATTTAGTAAATGAGAAAAAAAAAACTGTGTTCATATGTTTGATTCTTCTTCTTTTCCTTCGGCTTGTCCGGTTAGGGGTCGCCACAGCGTGTCATCTTTTTCCATCTAAGCCCATTATCATCTTCTAGCATCTTCTTTTCTAACACCACTTTCCTTATGTCCTCCCTTACAATATCTATCAACGTTTTCTTTGGTCTTCCTCTCGCTCTTTTGCCTGGCAGCTCCTTCCTCAGCACCTTTCTACCAATATATTCAGTATCTCGCCTCTGAACATGTCCAAAACATCCAAGTCTTAAGTCTAAGTCTGGCTGTCCCTCTAATGAGCTCATTTCTAATCCTATCCAACCTGTTCACTCCAAGCAAGAACCCCAGCATCTTCATATCTGCTCCCTCCAGTTCTGCTTCCTGATGTCTTTTCAGTGCCACCATCTCTAATCCATACATCATGGCCGGCCTCACCACAGTTTTATAAAATTTGCCCTTCATCCCAGCAGAGACTCTTCTGTTCATGGTTGATTACCCACCAAAAATTTGTCAGGTGGGTACAAATCTTTAAAGAAAACATGAAGGGTCAGGCAAAACATTTAATTTTATTTTAATGGGTTTCAAACTAAACTAGCACTTCAGAAAAGTGTTATCATCTAACAAAACATAACCATAAAGAAAATGATGATGGTTGCAGTTTAGTTATTAGTCATAGAAAAAAAAAAAAATAAATAAATATATATATATATATATATATATATATATATTATATATATATATATATATTATATATATATATATATAGAGAGAGAGAGAGAGAGAGAGAGAGAGAGAGAGATACATGGTCGGGTGCAGTGCTAACTGTGTAGTGGCCAAAGGCAGGGACCTTGACAATTCTATCCCCAGCTACAGTAGCTGGCCCTAGGTACGTGAAACGTCACCTCTCTGGTATGGAAGGAGGGTGAGCAAGTGTGAGAGGTCGAGAAGTTCTGACTCGATTAAGTCGGACTCACCTCCACCTTTGGTAACAGACCTCTCGAGAGCGCTTGGAATCTTTTCCAGTCTAGAGTTGCACACAGTAAGAGACGGCGACCCGTTGTGGGTATACTTATTGATCCCTGTCTTGGTGCCTATACGTTGGGTTCACCCCAGTGGAAGAGAAGGTAGCATCCCTTCAGCATCAGGTGGTGGGACGGGTCCTGTCTGTTGTTTGTGCTGATGCACTAAACAAAAGTTCAGAATACCCACCTTTTTAGAAGTCCTTAGAGGGGGTCCTGCTGGGGACTCAATCTTTCTGGTGGGAGACTTGAATGCTGACATGGGCAATGACAGTAAGACCGGGAAAGCCATGATTGGGAATAATATCAGAACTCGAGTGATGTTCTGTTCCTGGGCTTCTGTGCTCATCACACATTGTCCATAATGAACATTATGTTCCACCGTAAGGGTGTTCACATGTGCACTTGGCACTGGGACACCCGAGGTTGCAGTTCGATGAGTGACTTTGCGGTTGTGTAATCGGACTTGCGTAGACGTCTTGGACGCTTGAGTGAAAAGAGGTGTGGAGCTGTCAACTGATCACCACCTGGTGGTGAGTTGACGCCGATGGTGGGGGAAGATCCCAGTCTGACATGGCAGGATGAGATCCTGCCCCAAGTGGCGGAGTTCAAGTATGTTGGGGTCTTGTTCATGAGTGACAGAAAAATGGAACGAGAGCTCACCAGGCCGACTGGTGTAGCATCTGCAGTGATGTAGACTTTGAATCAATCTGTTGTATTAAAGAAGGAGCTAAACCAAATGGCAAAGTTCACAATTTATCACTCACTTTATGTTGCCACCCTCACCTATGGCTACCACTTGTGAGTTGTGACTGAAAAAGGAGAAGGAAATCTGGGTATCCCTTCTAAAGCTGGTGTCACCATGACCTGAGCTCGGATAAACAGTACAAAATGGATGGCTGGAATATGGGGTGCTATGTGTACATTAAAGAAGGGAAAAAAGAAAGTAAATTATTTTCACAAATGGCAGTATATGCAGTCATATTTATCCCTGTCATATTGGAATGAAACATCATATATAGATACGTAGATAAATATAATATTATAAATATAAATGTATCATCACCTCGAGGGAGCGGTGACGTACTACAATGAAAGTGTACACCTCTCTGAAAACATCTGGGCTATGTAGGAATATTGGAAAGAAAGTGTACAGCTTTTTCATAACCTTTAGAAAGTGGCTTGCATTTATAAAATTGGAAAGCTTGAATGTCTGTCTAATGTGCACAGTCGTCTTTAGACATTTTTAGGGGGAATAAAACATGCTTTATACAAAACAAATTAAGGTAAATGTCTTTCAATGTCGACTAAATGTATTGCAATTAATTTTCAATTGGTTTTGTTTCAATTGCCTGATTACCAAGGTTTTTGTCAATTAAAGTGTTAATTGTATCCCACATGCCCTAACCGGCTTCATTCTATATGTGCACCTGCTGTATGTCGTGGTGAATGAGAGTGTGTGTGTGTTTGTGTATGTGTGGAGGTGCGATAGAGAGAATGTATGTACATATGTAATGTAGGACTGACCTCCACAAGCTTGTTGGCATGTTCACGGAACACCTGGGCATACTCCTTGACCTCCTTCTCATTTCCACTCTTGGCCGCTTCGATGAGCACCAGCAGAGGGACATTGGTCTCCAGGAAGGAGTCTGAGATGTGGTCCATCACTGCCTTTCTCAGCTGGAAGACAATACAGATGGAGGAATGAGAGCGGGGCAAACAGGTCACAATATTAATTAATTAACTTTAAATTGGAATAATTATGCGAAACTGAAAAGACTTTTTGGGGAGGAAGAGAGACAGAAACAAGAGAACAAGTGAGTGTGCGTGTGTGTGTGTGTGAGAGAGAGAGAGAGAGAGAGAGAGAGAGAGAGAGAGAGAGAGAGAGAGAGAGAGGGTTAGAGAGAGAGAGAGAGAGTGAGAGAGCGAGTGTGTGAGTGAGTGATACACACACACACACATACAGTAGAAAGTAACTCTTGTTTGGAAGGCGTGCAGATTGCTTACAAGACATTTTTTTTTCACATAAGGGCCTTTTTACGAGGGGAAGACATTGCAACTTTTATCTTTGTTTATGAAATCATTTTGCAGCCAAGTGGCAAGGGACTGGTTGCTTAATCAGAGTGTAAATGGACCCCTGTGGTACCTGCTGGGATGTCTGATGAGATGCTGGAGGGAACAGTACAGAAAGCATGACAGACATGTGTTTTATCTGATAGAGGAATGATGGGGGTAGTCTCGTAAGACCCCTACTAAAGCACACAGGAAGGGAAAAGGAAAAACTCACATGTTCCTCAAATATACTGTACACACAGAATTTATAGGATGGAGGGGGACATCTGTTCCCATTGTTGGCATTTAAATAAAAGATGATGAAAATGATGAATCACCATGCCAGACAATGAAATACAAATTTCAGACTTCCCTTACTATAGATATCAAGGAAAGTGCTGGATAAAAGTAATTGTCAACAAATTTATTCAATGACCTTATCCTCACAATTGTCATTTGGACATAGTAAAAAATGCAGATAGATATGCTTATTTTCACCATGTCAGTCACTCAGGCATCAATGCAATGTCAACCCCTCCCTTCTTCAGCACTATCCATCAACCAGGAAGTAGTCAGTTCACCAACAAACAAATGGACACACAAACTACACTACAGTAATTCATATTTCTTAATATTTTGCCCTGAAACCTCCACATCCAAATGCCTTTAACTAAATGATTAAACAACTAGATGTACTGATGCCCAAAACATTTGATTATACTGCACATTGAACTGGTATGATAACAATGTTAATTAGGAAATGAAGAACGAGCTGAAATAGCATAAGTAGATGACCATGATAAACTAATTTAAGGAAATAAATGCACATCAGCTGGTACAATTTCAAACTTGTTTTCACTCCAAAGAGGGGAAGAAAAAAAATAGAACATCTTTAAAAAGAGAAAATCCATCATTAGAATCTCTGGGAAAACTGTATTAAGCTTAGTCCAGTGGACATGACATGGCTGCTCAACCTGTAAACAACCTGAGGCCAACGTATAATCCTGGATCAGTGATTTAAGTGCCGCAATGCCAGGTAAGGAACATCATGGTTTATATTCTTTGGCTCACTGGAAGGTGAATGTTGCATATGTTTCACTGCATCACTGCGGTTGTGCATCATTGCCATCCAGTCATCTGGCAGTCGAGATGAGGAATGTGGGCAGATATAAATCTCACATTTGCCGCACAATCTCTAATCCATGTTTGGAAAAGGCAAATGTGTGGCATTATTACTCTGTGCTTCTGGGTAGAAAAATTACACTAGCTATTAGCTTTTGCTGTCATTAGCTTGTCAATGCTACCACAATGGTAAATGTTCACCATGGAACAGCTTCAGCTGTGATTAATTAGGAGAAATAAATGACATGGTTGAATGCAACCCTATGGGGGGACAAGTCAGTGCAATCTGTAGGCTGGTTCCAAGCCTGGAGAAATGCAGAGGATTGCAACAGGAAGGGCATCCGGCGTAAATCTGTGGCAAACAAATATGAGCATTCATCTACAGAATCTCAAACTGGATCGGTTGTTGCCCGGGTTAACAAATCCCGCCCCGGCAGCCACTAATCTGTAGGGCATCGGTGGAATTTCAACTACTGTTGGTCAAAGACAAAGAAAAGGAGGAAGCTGGATTCGTCGGCAGAAGAAGAAGAGGAATGCACAGAGCCTACAACTAAGTCTAGGGATTTTGAATGTTGGGACTGACAGGAGTTGGTTGACATGATGATTATTAGAAACATTGATATATTGTGCATCCAAGAGAGCACAATAGAGAGAGGTAGTAAGGCTAGAAGTTTAGGAGCAGGGTTTGAATTATTCTGCCATGGAGTAGATGGGAAGAGAAATGGAGTATGGGTGATTTTAAAGGAAGAGCTGGCTAAAAATGTCTTGAAGGTGAAAAGAGTATCAGATTGAATGATGAGGCTGAAATTTGAAATTGAGGGTATTGTGTATAATGTTGTTAGCAGCTATGGCCCACAGGTAAGCTGTAACCTAGAAGTGAAAGACAAATTCTGGAAGGAACTAGATTAAGTAGTTCTGAGCATCCCAGGCAGAGAGAGAGTTGTAATTGGTGCAGATTGTAATGGACATGTTGGTGAAGGAAACAGGGCTGATGAAGAAGTGATGGGCAAGTACGGCATCCAGGAAAGGAACTTTGAAGGACAGATGGTAGAGGACTTTACAAAAAGGATGGAAATGGCCGTAGTGAACATTTTTTTTTTCCAGAAGAGGCAGGAACATACAGCAACCTACACGAGCCGAGGTAGAATCACCCAGGTGGAATATATTTTGTGCAGACAATGTAATCTGAAGGAGGTTACTGACTGTAAGGTAGTAGTAGCAGGGGAGAGCATAGGATGGTGGTGTTTAGGATGACTCTGTTGGTGGGTACGAAGATTAAGAACACAAAGGTAGAGCAGAGAACCATGTGGTGGAATGTTGTGCGGCCTTTCGGAAAGACATGAAACCAGTCTCCCAGGAGACTGGACTACTACAGCCAAGGTAATCAGAGAGATAGGCAAGAGAGTACTTGGTGTGTCTTCTGGTAGGAAAGGGGAGAAGGAGACTTGGTGGTGGAACCCCAAATTACAGGAAGTCATACAAGGAAAGAGATTTGCGAAGAAGTGGGACATTGAGAGCACTGAGGAGAGCCAAATATATATTGAGATGCAATGTATGGAAAAGATAGAGGTGGCAAAGGCTAAAGAAGAGGCATATGACAACATGTACAGCAGGTTGGACACAAAAGAAAGAGAAAAAGATCTCCAGGTTGGCCAGAGAGAGGGATAGAGATGGGAAGGATGTGCACCAGGTAAGGGAGTGATTATGGATAGAGATGGAAATGTGTTGACTGGTGCCTGGATAACTGCTCTGTCCAACCTCACCTGATTGATGGGTGTCAAAGATTAAGTGTAATTTTTTTTGCATAAACTATTGTGATGCAACACTATATGTGATTTTGACTTTCAAAATTAATTGAAAACGAGGGCACCCGGTGTACTTTTGGTCTTAAAACCCTCAACAATAGCAATGGATTTTAGTCTGCCATTAAACCTTGTCTTTATCTCTCAACCTGACATTGGATTTTATGCATATTGTATATGCTAAAGTTATCAAGAAACAACACAAAGATGAAAATAACCACAACAAATCACACATGATGAGGAGCCAGAAGCTACAATTGGAAAGAATATTTTTGAAGGACACCATTAAAGCCCAAGTGTCATCCCTATAAACATTCTAAAATAGATATTGAAATGAAAAATACATATAACATTATTCACTTCAATATCTATACGAAAAAATAAATATGAGTGGAGAGCGTGTCATCCATGCGCAAAGTTGCGGAAGTGTAATTCGACATCCAGGCGGTTGCCATATTGGCTGCATATACTGTCTGTGACGTCACCGCGGACATTCACCATTGAAAACACGCTCTGGCACCAACTATGGGACACGCCCCTTCAGACACAGAAGCTATTTTTGAAGAAGAGAACATCTCACAACCAAATGAAATCCCCTGGGCAATATTACCCAATTGTTTTGAGCCATATTTACATTATATGCGGATCACTTCTAACTAACAACAGACGCACTCCCTCTGGGGACCCCATCATTCTGCTGGGGGACTTCAATGATCCCGTGGGCAATGACAGTGAGACCTGGAAGGGTGTTGTTATTGGGAAGAACGCCTGCCCCCCCCTGTACCTGATCAGAACCTGAGTGGTGATCTGATATTTGACTTTTGTGCTCATCAGGGATTATCCATAATGAACCCCATGTTCAGGCATAGGGGCGTCCACATGTGCACCTGTCACCGGGACACCCTAGGCCATAGTTTGATGATCGACTTTGGCGTTAAATTATAAACGGCTTTGAGGAAATTCTGGTCCACCATCCGGTGTCTCAGGAGGGGGAAGCAGTGCACCGTCAAAACCGTGTATAGTGGGGATGGGGCACTGCTGACCTCAACTTGCTATGTTGTGAGTCGGTGGGGAGAATCCTTTGAAGATCTCATCAATTCCACCAATACGCCTTCCCATGAAGAAGCTGAGTCTCGGTTCTCTGAGGCAGTATGTTCTATCTCTGGGGTTGAGGTCACTAAGGTGGTTAAAAACCTCCTTGGTGGCATGGCCCGGGGTTTGGATGAGATTCGCCCGGACTTCCTAAAGGCTCTGGATGTCGTCCTGGTTGACACGCCTCTGCAACATCGCATGGAGATCAACGGCACTGCCTCTGGATTGGAAGACTGTGGTGGTGGTCCCCCTTTTCAAGAAGGGTGACCGGAGGGTGTGTTTCAACTACAGGGGGATCACACTACTCAGCCTCCCTGGTAAGGTCTATTCATGGGTGCTGGAGAAGAGGGTTCATCGGGAAGTCAAATCTTAGATCCAGGAAGGGCAATGTGGTTTTCGTCCTGGCTGTAGGATAAAGGACCAGCTCTACACCTTCGGCAGGATCCTCGAGGGTGCACGGGAGTTCGGCCAACCACTCTACTTATGTTTTGTGGACTTGGAGAAGGCGTTCGACTGTGTCCCTCGGGGAGTCTTGTGGGGTGTTCTTTGGGAGTATGGGGTACCAAGTCCCCTGATACGGGCTGTTTGGTCCCTGTACGACTGCTGTCAGAGTTTGGTCCGTAGGGTAAGGGTTAGTTAGCTGGGATGGGAATAAGCACCTCCAAATTAGAGACCATGGTCCTCAGTCGGATAAGGGTGGCATGCCTTCTTCGGGTTGGGATTGAGATCCTGCCCCAAGTAGAGCAGTTCAAGAATCATTGGGTGTTGTTCACGAGTGAGGGAAGAATGAAGCGGAAGAATGACAGACGGATCGGTGCAGCGTTTGCAGTGATGCGGACATTGTATTGGTCCGTTGTGGTGAAGAGGGAGCTAAGTCAAAAGGTGAATTTTTTTTTTCTCAATTTATCAGTTGTTCTACATTCCTTCCCTCACCTAAGGGCATGAGCTGTATGTTGTGGCCGAAAGAACAAGATCGCGGATACAAACGGCCGAAATGTGTTTCCTCCGCAGGGTGTCCGGGCTCTCTCTTAGAGATAGGGTGAGAAGCCGGTCATCCAGGAGGGGCTCAGTGTCGAGCCGCTGCTCCTCCACATTGAGAGGAGCCAGATGATGGGGCTGGGGCACCCAATCCGGATGCCTCCTGGAAGCCTCCCTGGTGAGGTGTTCCGGGCATGTCCCACTGGAAAGAGACCCCGGGGATGACCCAGGACATGCTGGAGAGACTATGTCTCTCAGATGGCCCGGGAAATTCTCGCGATGCCTCCGGAAGAGCTGAAAGAAGTGGTCAGGAAAAGGGAAGTCTGGGTATCCCCGCTGAAGCTACTTCCTCCGTGACCCAACCCAACCTGGAGAAGCAGTAGAAAATGGATGGATGGATGGATGGATGGATGGATGGATGGAGGGACGGAGGACGGACGGACGGACGGATGGATGGATGGATGGATGGATGGATGGATGGATGGATGGATGGATGGATGGATGGATGGCTATCTCGGTCAGACATTTGAATAGGGGTGTCAATATTTTTGATAACCACTGGAGCCTTGTTCCAGTTTTTGTAATCTGCCTGGTGATCTTATGCTGTTGTGCTGTTTAACAAGTCCAAACAATGTCCAACAAAACCATTTCTTGGATCTGAATTTGCTTTCATTTGTTATTTTAAATGTATTTTATTTTATCCTTGCATCCATCCATTTTCTGAACTGTTTTTTCGCTTTATGGTCCCAGGTGTACTGCCGCCTATCCCAGCTATCTTCAAACAGGAGGTGGCGTATACCCTGAACACCCTGGCCGCTAGCCAAATGGAGGGCACAGATACCCTGGCACTCACATTCACACCTATGAGAAATTTAGTCTTCAATCAAGTTCAAGTAACTTTATTGTCAGATATGTTATACATAGTGTACATGTCATAAGATATACCTGAAATTGCATTCCTCTCAGACCTGCTGTGCTGTAATAATATAACTAAACAGTTAATATATAAATAAACTGCTGTTTAATATATGCACATTGTGCATTGTAGTATTAACATTATAAACAATATGGTCAATCTAAGTCACCAAAAGCAACTGCAATTCTCACATACACGTGTGGAACAGACATTATGAGCAGCAATATGGACGGTTGAGGATTATGGACATTAAATTTAATTATAGACATCCATAAACAGCATAATAAGTCGTTGGGTAATATACACAGTCCTGCAAGGGTAAAATGAATACAGTGCTTTAAGTGTGGTTTGTGCATGAGCTGGATTTATGATCTTGAGTCTATTGTGGTGGTAGGTGTCAGGTAGGGGTAATAGGGCCAATCAGAGAGGGTGTTGAGCATCTGGAGTGCCTGATAGAAGAAACTGTCTTTGAGGCTACTAGTTTTGGCTCAAAGGCTCTGCAGTCTCCTCCCTGATACTAACAGTCAGAAGAGGCAGTGTGATGGGTGTTTGGGTCATCTGTGATCCGGATGGCCTTGCAGGTTTGGCGGGTGTGATAAATGTCTAGAAGGGAGGGGAGAGAGACACTCATATTCTTTTCACCTGCTCTCACCGTGTGCTGCAGGATCTTGTGGCAGGAGATAGTGCAGGTGCTGTACCACATCGTGATGCTGCTCCACAGGATGCTCTCAATCATTCCTCTGTAGAGGATCATGATGGGGGATGGCGGTGTTGTATTCTGAGCTGAAGATGAAGAACAAAATTCTGGCATGAGAGTCTTTTGTCTCCAGGTGGGTGGGGGCTACATGGAGGGAAATGGAGAAAGCATCATCGGTCAAGCAGTTGGACCGATTTGCAAACTGGTAGGGGTCCAGCATGGCAGGGAAGGGAGGACTTGATGTCCTCTTCCATAACTAGCCGCTTGAAGCACTTCATAATGATGCAAGTGAGGGCAACGTGGTGGTAGTCATTGTAGCAGGAGGGAGCTGGCTTCTTTGGGACCGGGATGATGGTGGTGGCTTTGAGGCAGGTCGCGACAACGGCTTGGCTCAGGGAGGTGTTGTCTTTGAGAACAGCTGTGAGCTCATCAGGACAGTTTCTCAGGACATGGCCAGGAATGTCATCCTGCTGAATCATCCCTGCACACTGTCCGACAACAGCAGCAGTACCCAGTCGTTGGGAGGTGGTGGGATTTTCTGTGCTGGCGTGTAGTTGTCTGCTTCAAAGAGAGCAAATAAATCATTGAGCTGATCCAGCAAAGAAGAGCAATTGTCATAGGTTTTAGGGGAGGCTTGTATTCCGTGATAGTCTGCGTATCATGGCAGTGGTTACTGGCATCCCTGCTGTCGCTGAAGCGCTTGGCAGTCATCCTGTAGTACTACCTCTTAGGTTCTCTGATGGCACATGACAGGTTAGACATGGCTGTCTTTAGGCTCACCACGTTCCCAGCATTCTGAGGCTTCTGAAGCCTGTGGACTTCCCCTATCAGGCATGGCTTCTTATTGGCCCTGATGGAGATGCTTCTGGAGATAGACTTCTTCCTAGAGGCATTGACGGTCTTTGTGTACTCCTGGAGGTCTGTGATGTTTTGGGTGGTTACCTCTTTGCCAACGTCAATGGGACGCTCTTCCAGGCACCTCAGCTTGATGGACGCCCTGTTGGCAATTTGCAAGCGGAGGACTCTGTATGCTCCTTTGTGAGTTGTGAAAATATTGTCCATCATGTCATTGCCTTTGTGGGAAATTCAACACGTCCATGAAGTTGTGGAAACACTGTCTTGGGTTGATATGGTTAAAATCCCCTGCAGGGATGATGAAGGAATCAGGGTGGGCTGTCCACTGTTCACTGATTAACTGCTGAAGTTAGTACAGTGGCTTGCTCCTGTTGCTGGTTGAGATGGAAGGGATATAATTGGCTGACAGAAGAACGGCAGTAAATTTCCTAGACAGGTTAAAAAGACCTGTACTTGATGGTCCTAAACTCCAGCAACGGTGAACAGTGTTTACAAGCTACGGCGGCGTCGTGCACCACGTATCACTGATGTAAACACAAAGTCCCCTCCAGTGAGTCTTCCCTCCCTCCACTAGTGCTTTGTTTGCCCGGTAGCCGGCTGAGCTGAAAGGCGTGGTCCGGGATGCCATAGATGAGCCACCTTTCCACAAATAGAAAGACACAGCACTCACTCACATTTTTCGTAGATGTGTAGAATAAAGCGATATAGTCCATCTTGTCCAGCGAGCGTACGTTAGCCAGGGAAATGGAAAGGAGAGCTTGCCGGTGTGGGTTAGCTGCAAATCTAGCTCATACACCTCTGCGCTTACCTCTCTTCTACTTCCTTCTGTTCTGCCCATGGCAGTTCCACTGTGGGCTAGGTGCAGGAGTCGACTCAGGGATTGCACTAGACTCCGGAGCAACACTTCGGCATTTGCAAAAGTTATTTTTGCTGGATTTCTTTCCAAAACAAAAAAAAATGTTGACCAGAAATGCTTTGGAGTAGGTGTGCAATTGGGTGTGAGGGCACAATGGAGACAAAGACACTAACGTTACATGTATTCGGGGATGTGGGAGGAAACCTGAGCCTCTGGAGAAAACCTACACAGGCACATGGAGAACATGGAAATACCTCACAACTGAGGCCAGATTTGGTCCTCAGAAGTGTGAGGCAGTTCTACTAACCAATTGACCAATGTGCTGCCCAATTTTATTTTATAAAGATTGTGATAATTACATTTTACATTGATATTATTCATCAATATCTAAATTTGCACATACATATTTTATGTATTTTTATTTTAGTTAAAATTCATATTCCACTTTTAAAAATCAGAATCTACTAACTAGTAACTCAGTACTAGAGTAGGATTTTTCACTAGGTACTTTCTTGCTCCTGCTCAAATAATTTTTTGGAAGGCTACTATTTACTTTTACTTGAGTCATATTCTAAAGTAACTTGCAATTCAGTTGTGCTTGTATGCAATGACAAAACAAAAACTTGAAACTTGTAACAGTACTCTGGCTTGAGTGCAATATTTGGCCAATTTACTCACCTCAGCTGAAAGGTAACTACAGCATGTGTAAGGGGGAAAGCATCACAGAGATTACCGTATTTTCCCGACTTTAAGGCACACTTAAACGTCTTAAATTTTCTCCAAAATGTACGGGGCACCTTATAATGGAGAGTGCTTCATGTATTCACCGACGTCCAAAATCTGTAACTGACTAGGAGCATTTCATGCTAACACGCTGCTTATATAGAGGAAAGGCAGATGTATGAAAGCATAGCATCCGGACATTACAGGTGGAAGTGTGGGCATGGGAAAGGACACTAAAGGCACGCCCCCCCCAGAAGGTATATGATGTCGGTATATGTTTTCTGCTGACCAACATTGTTTTGGCTAAGGATGCCCAAAAATGGCAGCAGCAAAAAGACACACTTACGATGCACAGTTTGAACTGAAAGCTATCAGTTGTGAGGAGAAAAATGGGAATTGAATAGCTATGAGAGATTTCAAGCTTAACGAATGTATGCTGCTAAAGTGGAGGAAACAGGAAAACGAGCTTCGCCAATTAAAGAAGATGAAGCCGAGTATCCTTGGAAACAACAACTCGAGCAATGCATCAATGATCAAAGAACAAACAACTGCCATGGAAAAAGAAAAAAAAAGTGCGGCAAAAAAACTTTGAGCTTGCTATTATTCCAGGAGGCTTGACGAAGCAACTTCAGCCGCTGGACATCGTTGTAAACAGGGTGTACAAAGTGAAGTTATCATTACTTCTAAAGCACTTGTTTCTATCTTATGTCAGTGATTCGACATTACTATAAAGGCGCAGAAAACTGTTGCAAATTTAAAAAAAACATTACTTTTATGTATGGACACATTCAAATCCCCATTTTATTTATTCATTATTATTAATTATCCATCCATCCATTTTATTCGCTACTTATCCTCACAAGGGTCACAGGAGTGCTGGACCCTATCCCAGCCGTCATCGGGCAGGAGGCGGGGTACACCCTGAACTGGTTGCCAGCCAATCGCAGGGCACATGGAGATAGACAACAGTCGCACTCACACTCAATTAATACATGTTTTGGTGGATGTGGGAGGAAACTGGAGTGCCCGGAGAAAACCAATGCAGGCATGGTGGAGAACATAGAAATTCCACACAGGCGGGGCCGGGATTGAACCCTGGTCCTCAGAACTGTGAGCCCAACGCTTTCCAGCTGCTCCACCGTGCCGGCCAATTATTAAAAATTATTGTTATTATAATTATTATTATTATTACTTCTAGTACATATACAATTTAATATACCGTACTTTTATTCCATTGTTCGTATGAAAATTGGTAAGGAAAAACCAGGTGGTTCTTTCATTCAGTCAGGTTAAAACTTGAATCTTAACAAGGATTGGTAAGGGAACACAAACATCAGAATCTGACAGTTCACACTTGCACTCTGGTTTGTGTCGCCTGTTGTGATTCAGAACACATTGCGCCGGATACCTTGGGGTCACCAAAGGAATGGTTCTTATTAAAATGTCAAAAGCAATCACAGCATGAAGAGCTGGAGTCACGGCTGAGAGGAAGCAGCCTGAGCAAATCAAAAATCAAGCAATAACGCTCAAAGAAAATATCTATCAGCGACTACTGCATTAGAGAAGAGAGAAAAGTACAAAGGCTAAGTAATTCATCATCAACAGGCTCAAGGCAAACAGGACATGTTATGCATCTGATCACTTTATAGAACAATGGAAGGTGTATAGACAACATTTTAAGATTGGATGGCTACAATTTGAAATTTCTTTGAAAGTCCTTGAAAATTTGATATTTTACAAAACCAAGGTCAAATGACATTATGTACTGCCAGCACAATATGTATACCTAAACAATCTAATGGGAGCACCGCATAAATGTGATATATATATATATATATATATATATATATATATATATGTCATTATCCAATCCAAGCCACTTATCCTCACAAGCGTTGCGGGAAAGCTGGAACCTATTCCAGTTAGCTTCGGGCGAAAAGTGGACTACACTCTGAACTGGTCGCAAGTCAGTTGTAGGGCAGATATCAACATCATCGCTGAGCGGGAATCGATCCCACGCTGCCTGCACCACAGGCAGGCGTGTGTACCACTCCATCCATCCATCCATTTTCTTTGCCGCTTATCCTCACGAGGGAATGCTGGAGCCTATCCTAGCTGTCAACAGGCAGGAGGCGGGGTACACCCGGAACTGGTTGCCAGCCAATCGTAGGGCACATGGAGACAGACAATTGTCGGACTCACAATCACACCAATGGGGCAATTTAGAGCATCAAATTAATGTTGCATGTTTTCTGTGATGTGGGAGAAAACCCACGCAGGCACATGGAGAACATGCAGTGACCACGCAGGCGGGACCGAGATCGAACTCGGGTCCTCAGAACTGTGAAGCCAACACTTTACCAGCTGAGCCACCTTGCCACACTAGGTGGAACAATGGCATTAAAAAGAGAGTTTGGAACATTCAAAGAGGGATTATCACATAATAAAGATGTAATTCAAATTTTAAAGTTGAGATGATTAGGTGAATGTTATGTCGAGGTGTTCAAGTACTGTATAACATACAACATTTTAAGAACTCATTGGAGTTGCGGGTGAGTTGGAGCCTACTCTGGGTACATCCTGCACTTGTTGCCATTCAATTGATTGTCAGGCATGTGCAGATAATTATTTTACACTCACACCTAGAGCAAATTTCGAGTTTTTGTATGTGTGAGGAAGTCAGAGTACCCCAGAGGAAAACTATACAAATAATTGAATAACATGCACATTCTAGACAAAGATGTTCCAATGGCAATTTTTAGAAATCCAGATCTACTGACTGTGAGTCAGAAGTGCTAATCACTAAATTACCATGCTGCCTGACTGGAGGCAGACATTGTTTTTAAAATCCTGTCAAAGGATAAAATGCAATTGAGTTGCTTCAATGTACAAGTGCACAAGGATTATAAAAACATCATTTTACTTTTATTACACATTTGTTTTTCTTTTTCTTCACGAAGGAGACAAAGAATGTAGCATATGTGCCAAAGTAAAAGTTGCTAGCCTTGAAAATCTGTGAGTAATGTGTATACCCATTATATGTGTCATTTATTAAATATCCCAAAAAGGAGGAGGAGAAGAGGAGGTGGATTCAGAATTTGACCGGAGGCAACACGGCTTCAAGGATACATTGTTACTAGTGAATGGGGCTAGGACCGACTGTCCCCCTCCCTCGGCTTCCTCACATCCCTGCCAATTAGTTTTCATGCTTCGCACATTATGTCCCCACCTATGAGTAAAGTTAGCTTGAGTGCTCATTTGATTATTATAGTCCACAGTAATTATTCGCTTTTGAAGGTGAGCATTCAACTGTGATTTTATATCGTATAAGCTAGCACCATCATTTTCATCGTGCATGTAAACTGCTGGCTTCAGTTGTGATATTTGAGTGGATGGTGTCGAGTGGAGAATGGTTTCAGTGCATTCAACAGACACAGCCACAGCGTTTGAGAGGTTGTTAGCAGAACTTTTCAGTTGTGTGTCACATTTACTAGCCATTTATTTGCTGTTTACAGTCTTCAGTATCAAAATTAATTAACAAAGTTACTGACTGGCCTGGCTATCAGGTTATGCCTAAAAAGCTCCTGATAAATAAAATATTACTGATATTTTTACTTCACTTGATTCATAGAAATTATTTTTACCTACTAGGGGTTTTGAATACAACTGGGTAGGTACAGTAGGTAGTTCCCTGAAAAATGATTCCTTCATTCCAATGTACAAAACAAATTCCAGTAATTAGCTCAGAGGTATGGTTAGTTGTCATTTACCCAATAGTAGTACAGTAACATAACTTGGTTTGATGTTAAAAAACAAACAAAACAAAAAATCTTTGGTGTTGCTTTGCTTCTTTTGTCATTTTATTGTAGCTTAGCATGCAAGATTTCACATGTGAGTTGCTCTAGTTCACCAAAACTTAATTTTATCCAGACTGTATATTTTGTAGTTTAGCTCACTACATTTTCCAAGTAGGTTAATCAATACTGGCAGTAGTGATGCATATAACCTTAGTCTGAGGGTAAATGCCTCTTGTAATACAGTACAGTATTAGCAAATAAAATACTGAATAAACAGAAAAGTGCAGTATTAATGTCAAATAATGAATTCATCATCCATCCATCCATCCATCCATCCATCCATCCATCCATTTTCTTAGCCACTTATGCTCACAAGGGTCGCAGGAGTGCTGGAGCCGATCCTAGCTGTCAACGGGCAGGAGGTGGGGTACACCTTGAACTGGTTGCCAGCCAATCGCAGGGCACATCTAGACAGACAACAGTCACACTCACAATCACACCTAGGAGGCAATTTAGAGTGTCCAATTAATGTTGCATGTTTTTTGGGATGTGGAAGGAAACCGGAGTGCCCGGAGGAAACACACCATGCTGCCAAAATAATAAATAAATACTGATTTAAAAAAAAAGAGTGAGATGGGGTAGAGACCCACCAATGCCAATCATACTGGCTAGTTATTTAACAGCAGTGGACGCCAATAGAAACTAGCAAACAATGCAGCCCCGCCCAAATAAATCCAGTTCTGTGTCAGTACAGAAAGGGTCATTTCACTTCTGCTCCTGGTCTAGGCATTATCCCAATGAAACATTTCTTCTTGTTTTGTTTGTAGTAACTGGCAGCAAAGACAGTTGAGGTAATTTTATCAGAACAAAAATACATACATTTTAGATGAGAGATTAAGTGTTTACTGTGCTATTTATGTACTTTTACTGTATTATTTTTGCTCTTCTTCTGACTTTGGGTGAGAGTCTGGCAACATCATTGACTGTTTGTCGGTATTCTACCATGCTGCCACATTTGGAAGGTACTAAGCTGAATTTTACTGTAAGAAAATGCATTTGGCTGTATGGAGTACAAGGTTGTCATGTTCAGACTAAATAACGGCAAACAAAACACAGTATTCTTTTGTATTCGCCACGAAAGGCCTGATTAAACAATGCCACACATTGGTGCTGGTGTCCTAAGGTGTGTTTGGCACAACCTGCTTTCATTTTCCAAACGCAGACTGTCATTTGTGCTTGTCTACTCATTAATCGATCCCACCTTTTAACTAAAGCAGCACAAACATTTGAAATGGCCACACAGCAGCTGTGATCCTCCCCAATGGAAGGCCTTGCATTTCAAGGTGGCAATATGACACCCGATGTAGTGCATTACACTATCAAAGCTTTTTGTAATGCCTATATGCGTGCTTTGCACCCATTCTGTCAAGCCAACTCTGGAGTCAATAGCACAACCTCTTTAAAATGAGTACCGCCTGCCAGCTAGTCAGACAGTTTCATCAAATGCCCCCCTGGGAGAAAAGGAGTTATAGTTTCCCATCTGGAATAATTCCCTGGTCTTCAAAAGTTGCACAGGACAAGGTCACAACTCTTCTGTGCAAGTAGAAAGAGTAGGATGATGCCAAAATTTTATTGAGGAGTAAACTATAAATGTGTGTGAGCGGGGTAAAAAAAAATAAATTTAATTCAAATGTGATTCAACTTTCTCTTAAAGAAACATTTTTGAATAGTATTTCCACAAAGAAAATGCATGCACTAACTTTCCTATATTCCATTATTCAGAAATGTACGGTGGCAGTGTTCAAAATAGGGAAAAAATGACTCATTCTGGTCTTTTTTTCCTTGTGTCATTTTTCACTATTGTCTTCAATTTCCTGATTTGTGACACAAAATATTTCTTGGCGCTTTTTAAATCTGAGGTAAATCGACATTTTGAACATGTCCAACACTTTTTCTTTGCAATCTCAGGCAAACAATTAAAACTCTCCATACAGGCAATGCACAAGTTTGCCATCCATCCGTCCATCCATCTTCTTAGCCATTTATCCTCACAAGGGTCACAGGAGTGCTGGAGCCAATCCCACCCGTCATTAGGTAGGAGGCAGGTTACAACCTAAACTGGTTGCCAGCCAATTGCAGGACACATAGAGACAAACAGTCGCACTCACAATCATAACTAAGGGCAATTTAGAGAGTCCAATTAAAGTTGGATGTTTTTGGGATGTGGGGGGGGGGGGGGGACCCAGAATGCCTGGAGAAAACCCACGCAGGCACAGGGAGAATGTGCAAACTCCACACAGGCTGGGCTGGGATTTGAACCCCGGTCCTCGGAAATGTGACACCAACACTCTAACCAGTTGCATATGCTGTGATTCTTATAAATATAACTTTTGGGATTTCTTTTAGTTTTTGACTTTCTTTGGGTTGGTAAAAGGCATATATAAACTGGTTGGACAAAATGCAGCCATATAGGGGCACAAACTGTCGGCTGGTCCCAAGCCCGGATAAATCCAAAGGGTTGCGTCAGGAAGTGCATCTGGCCTAAAACTGTGCCAAACAAATATGAGTGTTCATCTAAAGAATACCATACTGGATCGCCCATGGCCTAGGTTAACAATGCTTGCCCCTGGCGGTGTTAACCTGCAGGGCGTCGGTGGAAATTCAGCTACTGTGGGTCAAAGAAAAAGAAGAGGAAGAAAGCGGATTTGTTGGGAGAAGAAGAGCAATGCACAGGACCTACAACTGAGTGTTCTGATTTTGAATGTTGGGCCTATGAGATGAAAAGCTCAGGAGTTGATTGACATGAATGATTTGGAGAAAGGTTGATATATTGTGCATCCAAGAGAGCAGGTGTTAAGATAGTAAGGCTAGACGTTTACGAGCAGCGTTTAAATTATTTTACCATGGAGTAGATGGGAAGAGAAATGGAGTAGGGGTTATTTTAAAGGAAGAGCTGGCTCAGAACATCTTGGGGGTGAAAAGAGTATCAGATCGAGTAATGAGGATGAAATCTGAAATCGAGGGTGTTATGTATTTTGTGATTAGCGGCTATGCCTCACTGGTAAGATGTGACCTAGAGTTGGAAGAGAAATTCTGGAAGGAACTAGATTGAATAGTTCTGAGCATCCCAGACAGAGAGAGAGAGTTGTGATTGGTGCAGATTTTAATGGACATGTTGATGAAGGAAACAGGGGCGATGAAGAAGTGATGGGTAAATACAGCATCCAGGAAAGGAACTTTGAGAGACAGATGGTGGTGGACTTTGTAAAAATGATGGAAATGGCAATAGTGAACATTTTTATTCCAGAAGACGCAGGAACATATCGTGACCTACAAGAGCGGATGTAGAAGCACACAGGTGGATTATATTTTGTGCACAGGTGTGTTATGTGAAGGAGGTTACTGACTGTAAATAGTGGTAGGCTAAGTGTAGCTCGACAACATAGGATGGTGGTGTGTCGGATGACTCTGGTGGTGGTTCGGAATATTAAGAAGGCATAGGTAGACCAGAGAACCGTGTGGTGGAAGTTGAGAAAAGAAGAACGTTGTGCGGCCTTTCGGAAAGAGGTGAGACAGGCTCTCGATGGACAGTAGGAGTCCGGGAAGACTGGACTACTACAGCCAAGGTGATCACAGAGACATGCAGGAGAGTAATGGGTGTGTCCTCTGGTAGGAAATGGGAGAAGGAGACTTGATGGTAAAACCCCCAAATACAGGAAGCTATACAAAGAAAGAGATTAGCGAAGAAGAAGTGGGACACAGAGGACTGAGGAGAAGCGAAAGGAGTATATGACGTAGGCCAAAGGTAGAGGTGGCGAAGACTGAACAAGAGGCATATGACGACATGTACACCAGGTTGGACATGGAAGAAGGAGAAAATAATCTCTAAAGGTTGGCCAGACAGTGGGATAGAGATGGGAAGGATATGTAGCAGGTAAAGGTGATGAAGGATAGAGATGGAAATGTGTTGACTGGTGTCAGTAGTGTGCTCAATAGATGGAAAGAATACTTTGAGAAGTAATGAATGAAGAAAATGAGAGAGAAGGCAAAATAGAAGAGGCAAGTGTGAAGAGCCAGGAAGTGGCAATGATTAGTAAGTGGGAAGTTAGAAAGGCACTACAGAGGATAGAAAATGGAAAGGCAGTTGTGGGAATTATGAGGCTAGACTCAGGACAGAAGTAAGTATATACGAGCAACAGTATGGTTTCATGCCTAGAAAATGTAAAACAGGTGTATTGTTTGCCTTTGGATGCTCATGGAAAAGTACAGAGAAAGTCAGAAGGAGCTATATTGTGTGCAAACGGGTCCAAGCAGGTTGTAACACCTGTTGGAAGGTCTCTGGTGTGTTATGTGACAGAAGAGGGCAAAGTTTATAAAACAGTGGTGAGGCCGGGCATGATGTACGGATTATAGAGAGACAACAGGAAGCAGACCTGGAAGTGGCAGAAATGAAGATGTTGAGGTTCTCGCTAGGAGTGAGCTAGTTGGATAGGATTTGAAATGAGCTCATTAGAGGGACAGCCGAAGTTGGATGTTTTGGAGACAAGATTTGAGAGAGGAGACTTTGATGATTTGGACATGTCGATAGACAAGAGAGTGAGTACATTGGTAGAAGGGTGGTGAGGATGGAGCAGCTACTACATGAACATTAGAGACCAAGTAATCGACACTAACCTGCCGACGTAAGTCTCTGGTCTTCTTGGTCATCTTGTCAATCGCTGAGTTTAGTGGATCCCCTTTCTCTTTTCTGCCAGTCTGTGATAAAGAAGAGAAAAAAACACAAAACAGCAACATCAACTATCACAGTTTCATTGTTTTCAACTGAACATATTTGATGTATTCAGTGCAGTGCATTTTGAAAATGCACTTCATCAAAAAACACTTACTGACTGACTGTCAGTTCTCCATGACGCATAAGTCCGTTTTCAATGTTACCTAGCAACTGTACCTATCTGGCAGAAATCAATTTAACTGTTGCCTGTTCCCCCAAGGATCACTTCCTCGCATTGCCAATTGCTGCTAGTGGCTTAAAAAGAGAGAGTGTGCAACCACTTATGCATTCGTCTCTACTATTTTGTGAAATAAACATGACTAAAACTGAGGCGACGTGTCTTTATCATCCAACACATGTGTTCTGAAAACATCAGGAGATAGATCAAGCTGTGAATGAATATGGTCTCCAGATCCATGATATTAATAATATCGAAAGAGGAGGATAATATTTCGGTGCCCAAAATGTGAATCCTTGTTTTTTTTTTTTTTTTTTTTAAATACATTAAATATGTTTGAATTTAAGTGGTGAAAACATGTGCTAAGACTGAGAACAAAACAGAACTGAATTCTGAACTGAACTGAGATCGGCCCTGAAGTGCAATGTGTTTGGCGTTATTTCAACAAACATTTCTGCTGTCTGGCTGCTTGTAAGTTGTATTGCGAGGCCCCAGTGAAGTGCACAGGATCTGCCACTCCGATGCCCCAAACCAGCCCGACAGAAGTTAGAGCGCATGGCATGGGAAGGGCTTTCTGCCTCTCGCATTGCGGCCGTGTAACGGGTGGGGATAATCTGGCTGTTACTGCAGAAGGCGTGCACCAGGGAATTCCACTCCCCTCCTTCTCCTCAAGACGAATTGCGGGCAGAAAAGTCCTTCCGTCAATTCACGGCCCACTGAATTTCAACAAAAACAAAGGGGTACAACAACTCTCTGCGGCCCGTGAAACCAACGTGCATTGCACTTCTCTCTGCACATAGATAGGAGCTGTGACAGAAGATTTGATTTACAGCTGAAAGCTCCATTTTCAGAGCACCCGGCAACACGCCTACAGCATTTAAAAGGTCAAAGAATGTTGCAATTCTTGCCATTTTGAAACCTGTTTTTCACATACTTTGCAATGGCATGGTTTATAGCCCTTTTTAGACTATTAACTTAAATATTTGCATGCACGCAAACAGTTTAAAAGAAAAATTCTCTTGGGGTATGATTTTAGGTAGCTGTTGAAATACAGTTATCCAGCATAATGACATGAAAATAATCAGACAAATAAACTTGCTCGGGAACCACTCTTTGACAACACCTCATCGACAGATTATTTACCAAGAGAGGATGTGCGATTGTTGTTTTCAAATACTTACAACGTAAAATACACACATGTGCATTTTCTGTGTTACATCAATTAAAGTACACACAGAAGACATTTACATGAAACGGAATAGCTCAGTGTATGACACGGTGAACCTTTTGCAGGTTTAGACCCTTGAGTTGCAATTGAACCCTGGAGCAATGAAACCACCAACTCAACAAGTAGTTCCTAATTCCCAGTGCAAATCCACAGGGTTCTCTTTACATTCTTATGACTGTTACAAATGTGCAAACATTACTTTTAAAATGATTGTAAAATTAAAATTGTTGAAAAAAAGGTGGGTGGTTAGAGGGTGATAGTGACTATTTGACTCAGGAAGCAATTTTTAGTAATTCCAGTTTCTGTGTAAGATATCATTTGTTCTGAAATTGAAAAAGTAAACAAAAGTACTATTCAGTATTTTCTTTTAAATTTATCTAAACATACAGTACAGTTAAGTGAGAACATTCCTCCTTGTAAAGTATTCACATCAAACTCATTCATTCTTTTTCTTCAACATAAAGAAAGTAACATATTTCTGTTATGCATTTCAAACGGTACCAAGATGATCAACAGATAAAAAACACTGATCTTCTGACAAACCAATACCAGCATACACAATTAATTGTCTTGTTGCTCGGCAACAATCCTACAGTTTTGCCCCGCATAACATGAAGGTGAGCAGGAGCTCATAAACCTTTGCAGGGGTGTGCATACTTCTTAGCTTCATCCAATGATGGATTAGCTCCAGAAGAACCATGCATAACTGCGGCAAATAAATAATAATTTGGCTCCGACATCATACTAGACTAAGTCATCACATTTTGTGAAACCCAATTGCAGGATTAGTGACAAAACCACCGGATCCTATCTTAGATAGGATTCATTATATTACTGCCACATATTAGGGCAATTTGATTGAGACTGAAAATGGAATTAATTGAGTATTCAGTGGGTGTCCTTATGTGCTTCATACCCATACAAGCAGTCGTATGAATGCATGGTTGAGCTCTTGTATGCCAAGGCAGAGGACATGACAAAATTAGTCATTTTGCTCCTGCCCAAAAAGACTAATGTGTCCTTTAGGCACCAGTATGACAAACGAGATTAAAGATGCTCAGCAAAAAAAAATAAAAATAAATAAACTAAAAAGGCCCTTAACAGGAACATTTCATTGAGTACTATATAGTCACAGTTTAATGCATAATAGCCAACCTTAATTGAACTGGGAAAACCCAAAAAGGACCAGTCTGTAAATGACAGCTATAGATCTCATTCTTTTTTTAAAGCATTAATGCATTTACTGCTAAACAATGACTTTTAATAAATGTAAAATTTGTTGAATTAAACTGTGAACAGTTTCATCTAAATAGAATGAGATTAAAACATCAAAGTTCTGCCTGCCTAAGGGGACATGCAGTACCTGCACCTTATGTTAGGACCCTGCTGATATTAAGCTGTTTGAATTTCTCTTAATTGCCTGAAGTCTCATTTTACACCTTTGTGATCATTACAACGCACAATTGTGGGGACGGGAAGACAGGGTAATCAAATGTAGCAAAAACGTATGAAACAACCAATTAAAAACACCACGCATGAATTTCCCCATCACAAATGTTATAAACAAGACAGATCAAAATGGTGAATCATAGGTTAGTCAATGCGTCACGCTAATACTCACCATGGCTTAGGCAAAAGGATACTCAGAGCCCCATGTACACGTTTGTTCATTTTGATACGTACACCAGTTTTGGCTAACATGCAAATGTGGATGACAGATAAAGTGGAACGGACAAACAGTCATCACATTATATGTCATCATTTGATACCGATTGGCATTCCTCCAATGGCATTCAGGTGTCCCCCCCTAAGCAAGTGTCCTCTCTGGTACACTGCTATTAAAAACTTGACATCACAGTTGGCTGTTGATTTAGTTGTCTCCCATACGGAGACGCTGACCGAAATGTTTGGGACTGCCATGTAATGAAATGTTAATCATTGTTATTTATTTTCCAGTTAACACATGCCCAAATGAGGTTTCTCTGCATCAAATCCTTGCTGCCGGCATCCTTTATCCCACCTCCATACTGTATGTCCTCTCCAAAGAAAATCATTTAGACATGTTCCTAGCAATAAGACAGTGTTCATGGAAATGGAAGAAAAAGTTTTAAGGGCTCTATTTTTATACTGTTGCCTATGCAATATGTGCTAAAGTGCAAATGCAGAAGACTCTCAAGAAAGAAAACAAGAAAGTTTAGGGGAATGTTTTGTTTGTTTTTTTTTTTTTTTTAAATCCACAATAGCGTATGTGTTAATATTTGAATGCTGGTGCTCATGCAACAAACTCATACAACAACTGACTCATTCAAAGAATAAACAAACTTACATTACTAAATTACACTGTGGTAAGTTTTAATTTCCTTAGCAAAACTCTTCTGGGTTGTCTGTATTGTTATTCATTAAAAGCATTACTCTCCCTCCATCATTAAATCCATCCATCCGCAACTTGTCCTCATGAGGGTCATGGGTAAGATGGACCTTGACTTTTGAGCAGAGAGGCAAGGAAAACCCTGGACTGCTCTTCAGGGTATATACATTATAGACCAGGGGTGCACAATGGATAGCGAGACAGTTTTGGTCCATCGTGTGACTGCATGCAACACACACTTTTACATTGATAGTAAAAATAAAAAATAAATAAATAATAATAATAATAAAAAACAAAAATTTTGACAATTATTTGTCTTTGTAATTGTTTGCATTTGTTTGTATTTGTTCTTTGGTTACAAATTATTGCAACAAAAAGCGACAATGGCATGAGATGAGCATGAGAAAAATGAGTCCAGTGGCTCAAAGGCAATAACGTGGCAAATCATAAAAATAGGCAGTTCAATCAGGGGAATGGATAGACAGGTGCGTAACGAAAAGGGGTATTTTCTCCCATTGTCTTCTAAGATCAATGTGTTAAATGATATCAATTCCGGCTCCTTGTCAATTCAATTAGCCAGGAGTGAGAGGTACAATTACCGTCCAATGTGGTTACACTGTCTGTGGAACACTTTAAAAGGAAGCCAAGCTGATAACGAGGAGGTGAGGAAGTGTTTGTGTGAGCCTGGGGTGGAGTTTGATAATAGTGCTAATACGTTGGTCAGGTTACCAGCAGATGATAGGGAGCTAGATGCTCATTAAGCTACGCTGAGCTCCCTTGACTGTAGCGCCATGGATGGGTCTGTTTTGACTTGTTCTCATTAAGTGGACACTAAAGAGGCACAGCGGTAGATCAGCGAGTTTGATTACAGGATACTCCAAAGGAATACACAATTGAGCTCTTGTTATGGTTAGATGCATTTGACATGTTGAAAAACACTGTGATCTTCAATGAGCAAAAGTTGGGTTCAGCCCAAAGTTGTCTGGAATTCTATGCTTGGAAAATGCATCACATTTAACACAGAGATAAAGATGCTTACTTTATATTAAAAACGTTAACAACAAAAACAAAAGGGTGCTTCACTATATAAAAATGATTACGGTAGAATGGTCGGACACAAAAATGAATGTAGAGTAGATGTTAGATTACATGATTCTTTGTGTTGTATAAGTTGATGTGAAGAGACTTTTTTTGTTGGTCCACTCACAACAACATTTAAACGCAATGCAGAGGATCTTAGCAGATGCAGCAAACTCTGCTCCATGGGTTTCTTATAGTAGCATTTTTTATCTCCTCCATCTCACATGATTGCCGACAGTATCTATAACGGTGCTGCTTGGGCCTGGAATACTGCTGTCACTTAGACTTAATGTAGTCAGGAATCACACTGCTTGAGGTGGCTCCAGAGTGGCTTCTGGTACTTAGGTATGTTTAATGGCTTATGCCGATTTGCTTACTTCTCCCATGACCCAGCCTCATGTTTAGTGTATGGACCTGTCACTGGGTATTAGCATCTACGATCGAGAATGATATGCGTGTGAAGAAGCGTGGGGCATTTCATAATGTTCATGTATGAAATGAATAGTTTAGGGAAAGGCAAACAGCTGAAGTATGAGCACTGTAACATCGTAAAGCCGGGTCTGAACTTTTCAGAAGGCCCAGCCTTTCCTCTAAATAGACCTTGAGACAACCAAATAGTATTGTTTGCATTGGCATGTCAAATTAAATTATAGTTATTTACTTACATTCCTAAACAGAACGAGATTTTTTTTCTAACTTTAAATGGTAATGTTTGCTTCGGGTGAAATAATGTGCATCCAATCACATCATTATTCTGTTTCAAATAAAATATCATGCATGTTTAAGATAAATAATGTGTTTAGATTCTTATGACACACAAACAAATTGTATGTTTACATTCAAAGCAAATTCATTCATTCATGTTGATATGGCATGCTGAAACATTGCCTGTATTAAACTATTACGTTGTTCTTCAAACTAATTTGTTCTGATTCCTTAGCAGTCTTCATCTTAATGTAGCCTGCTCATTATCATTTTCCCTATAATGAGAATATGGAATTTCTAAGAATCAATTTCTACTTTGCTGTGATTGAGAAAGCTGGAGTCGCACCACTTCTCTATCATGAGTAAATGTAAGCAACTCTGCTAGATACCGGTTTGGGGTGGGGGGTCTCTACAGAGATACCACGACTTGCATAACGATTACTGGAAAATTGTGAAAGTGTATGGACGAATACACAACATTGTCTTGGGAGTTCCACAAATATATTATCCAAAAACATGGAAAGGAAAGTGTTAAATTATGCCAGGAACTGAGTCAAGGGTTTTAACTGTATATGTCAAAAGCATAAGGAGGAATGCAGGAAATGCCTGTTTATCAGTGCAAATACAGGGAACAAAAAATAAATAAATAAAACTCTTGTCCTGCAGCAGCAGCAGCATGGCCAGCAAGAGTGCCGCTGCCTACAGTCTCCCTGAACTGAATAGCAAGTAGTGTACGAGGGAGGGACTGAAGAAAGAGGAGCTGGAGAGAGGAGACATGAAGGGTGGTAGGAGAGAGAGGTCGGGAATTGGGTGGGGAGGGTGAGAAAATGAGAGTGGTGTGATATCTGTGAAAGCAGAACTGTGGTAAAGAGAAAAGGAGTCAATGGGGTGAGAAGAGGGTCTGAGTATCATTGATGTACTTTTGTTACACTGCAGAGGGAGAGAAAGCCTGTTTATCACACACAATTTGTCTAGGATTATGCACCTGTCTTTGGGGGGTGGGATGAGTTGCATTCTTTTGAATTTTAAGGAAGTGATATGTTTCAAGTATCATGTCATTGAAGAAGCAAAAAGCAAGGAATGCCTCAAACCAATTTCAGGATCTGTTAATGCTAAGAGACTTAAACCTATTTCATCTCAATTCTCTCTTCTTTCTATCACTTCATTTCAATGTCAGTGAAAAGTGGATTAACAAGGGACATGAACTGAGAGATTTCTTTGAGGATAGGCAGGGGCACAAGCTTGTATTGTTGGCAGCAGAGGGTCCGAAACCTTAATAACGGATCTATTTTTATCTGTTCACTGGCGTTCTTTGTACTCCAAGTATCCTCAAATAATGTTCTTTGCTGATTTTTCTGACTCTAAACTTAAAATAGGACAGTGAAGATCAAGCACAGGGGGGAATGAGGCATATTTTGCATGCAATGAATTATTTGTGGTATTCATGAAACGTACAGCCAGTACATGTGAGCTGAGAGTGTGAACTGCGGAAATGACCAACATCAAAAAATTTTGTGGATTACCAATGCGAGTTAATTGTGAAGACAGCAGAAAAATATTCACAGTGGAATCTTCACAGTCTGTTCCAGGGCCAATTTCAAATTGCTCTAATTTTAAATTGCTTAAGTACATTTGAAGTACCGTATTTTCCGCACTATGGGGCGCACCTAAAAGCCTTTAATTTTATCAAAAGATAATGGTGCGCCTTGTAATCCGGTGTGTTTTATTCAGTGAAGAAAATAAGTATTTGAACACCCTGCTATATTGCAAGTTCTCCCACTTAGAAATCATGGAGGGATCTGAAATTTTTATCGAAGGTGCATGTCCACTGTGAGAGAGATAATCTAAAAAGAAAATTCCAGAAATCACAATGTATGATTTTTTAACGATTTATTTGTGTGATACAGCTGCAAATAAGTATGTGAACACCTGTCTATCAGCTAGAATTCTGACCCTCAAAGACCTGTTAGTCCGCCTTTAAAATTCCACCGCCTCTCCATGTATTATCCTGAATCAGATGCACCTGTGTGAGGTCGTTAGCTGCATAAAGACCCTTGTCCACCCCATACAATCAGTAAGACTCAAACTTGTAACGTGGCTAAGACCAAAGAGCTGTCCAAAGACACCAGAGACAAAATTGTACAACTCTACACAACTGGAAAGGGCTACGGAGAAATTGCCAAGCAGCTTGGTGAAAAAAGGTCCACTTTTGGAGCAATCATTAGAAAATGGAAGAAGCTAAACATGACGGTCAATCTTAATCGGAGTGGAGCCCCATGCAAAATATCACCTCGTGAGGTCTCAATGATCCTCAGAAAGCTGATGAATCAGCCCAGGACTACGCGACATGACTTGGTCAATGACCTGAAAAGAGCTGGGACCACCGTTTCCAGGGTGACTGTTGGTAATACACTAAGATGTCATGGTTTGAAATCATGCATTTTCACAGAAGGTTCCCCTGTTTAAACCAGCACATGTCAAGGCCTGGTTTAAGTTTGCCAATGACCATTTGGATGATACGGAGGAGTCATGGGAGAAGGTTTTGTGGTCAGATGAGACCAAAATGGAACTTTTTGGTCATAATTCCACTAACCGTGTTTGGAGGAAGATGAATGAGTTCCATCCCAAGAACACCATCCTTACTGTGAAGCATGGGGGTGGTGGAATCATGCTTTGGGGGTGTTTATCTGCACATGAGACAGGACGACTGCACTGTATTAAGGAGAGGATGACCACAGCCATGTATTGTGAGATTTTGGGGAACAACCTCTTTCCCTCAGTCAGAGCATTGAAGATGAGTCATGGCTTGGTATTTCAACATGACAATAACCCGAAGCACTCAGCCAGGAAAACCAAGGAGTGGCTCAGTAAAAAGCATATCAAGGTTCTGGCATGGCCTAGCCAGTCTCTAGCCCTAAACCCAAAAGAAAATCATTGGAGGGAGCTGAAACTCTGTATTTCTCAGTGACAGCCCAGAAACCTGTCTGATCAAGATCTGTGTGGAGGAGTGGGGCAAAATCCCTCTTGCAGTGTGTGCAAACGTGGTGAACAACTACAGGAAACGTTTGACCTCTGTAATTGCAAATAAAGGCTACTGTACCAAATATTAACATTGGTTTGCTCAGGTGTTCAAATACTTATTTGCAGCTGTATCAGACAAATAAATACTTAAAAAAAATCATCCATTGTGATTTCTGGATGTTTCTTTTTAGATTATCTCTCACACAGTGGACATGCACCTACGATGAAAATTTCAAACCCCTCCATAATTTCTAAGTGGGAGAACTTGCAAAATAGCTGGGTGTTCCAATACTTATTTTCTTCACTGTATATGGACAAATATTGAGCCTTTCATGCAGCTCCATCTAATGGAAGCAAAACGTAACCCCAGCCTCTACTGTAGCATCTATTCTATGCACCTTAGAATCTGGAGCGCTTCATAACGCGGTGTGCCATAGATATGGAAAAAGTTTAAAATATGCCATTCATTTGATGTGCGCCTTATAATGTGGTGCCCCCCAATAGTGCGGAAAATACAGTAATCAGTTCCTTAATCAAAACTTCCTTAATTCCTTCCTACCAAATCATCATGTGCACACAAGCAACATTCTAGCATTTTTATCTGTCATAAATGCATAAGTAAACCCCTATAAATAATAAGACAAAAATAATTCTACTTATTATTATTGGCAACCTATTGTTTACAGTCATTATCTGCACTGTTTTGAACTGCCAGGAAAGAGTTTTACAAATGACTGTGGGGGGAGGTCTGAAAGCGAAAAGCCTGTTACAACACCTCCAGCTACTATCTTTCTTCTTGACTTGTACATTTCCACCATTTATTCTTGTTCAGTGCTCATTTTGCATCATTTAAACTATTTACAGCATTATAGCTGTGACATTCTTTATGGTCCTTTTTGTTGTAGTGTGTATTTATTTTGAAAATAATTTATTTCTGTATTTTCACAACTAATTAATTATGTTTATCTTCATTCTCATGTCCAGGACTTTGTGACAACTGTTGTTGCAGTTGTTGTTCACGTGCTCTCTATAAATAAAGGTCAGTTGACTTGTTGACTAATAGCTATTAGAGACAGACCAAGCTAGCTCGGAATTGACTTCTGTTAGTGTGGGCATGGCAAAGTTCCGATTTTGGCAAAATTGGATGTTTTTTCTTTATGATTACTTGCAGTTCACTTTCTTGTGCGGATTCCATTCCCTGCCGCATTTTCATGACTTCCACTCATTCAATACTGAACCAACTGACAGGAAAACAAGCTTTTCAAACACACTGTGGTTCCATTATGTCTCCCTCCCCCCATGTCGCCTCCAAAAAAGATGTAACTGGCTTAGAAAAAACGAAAAAACTGCAGCATTTCCTTATTTCACTACGCTCTGAAACAACAAAATGTGCATAACCCAGCACTTGATGTAAAGACAATGGCTGTCAGGGATCACATGCGATTGAGAGAATTACATGTTTCTGTAAATGTGGATAATGATGTGTCAAGCTGCTCACATAGGTGATCAATGAGTGGAGGTAGTTATAATAAGGGATTATTTGGGCAAATTGTCCATAAGTCAGGCACCCACCACTATATGATCAAACAGAAACATGCAAGTTACAACAGGATGACACTAGCGATACTGTATAACGTGCCCACCAGATAAACAGACATTATGTGCAAAAATGGTACCATGCTTAATTCATGGATTCAACTGCTGTAACAAACTCACACACTCCTCAAAGCCTGATACTGTTAGAAGAACCAGTGGCATTATTATGTCTCACACACACACACGCACACACATGCACACGCATACATGCACTAGCACATTATCCTTTTATCTATCCTTTGTCAGTCCACCCACAAGGATTTTTTTACTTAAATAGGAGCAATTCGGAAAATAAACAAAAATATATATATATATGAGGCACATTGTGAGGAGGTTGATTTGGAACTCGTTAAAGTATTGATGTGGTCTCCATCTTACTACTTAAAAATGCATTTTGACAATGGTCAAAGTGTGGCACCTTATTTTCCAGAAACAATATGCAGATTACGCCGTTGAAACTAGTGGATGCCATTTATCAAACTGTTACTGAAACACATCTATGCAAATGTTCCCAAAGACATATGAATCAGTCTACATTTTAATTATTTAAATGTCGCATCAAATCAAAATAAACACTGATATGATCGCAGACTGACAAATGCTGCAACTTGTCTGCTTAATCAGTTATCTGTGCTGACACAACCAAATATACGGTACCTGGTTGCTCCTAGCCTATTATATGACATTTTTCAACCCGGCTTAAGACTCACTATCTGTTTTAGTGGTTTTATTAATCTTCTGTTTATCTTGTAATATATAATATTTTTATTGCTTTAATTCTTGCTGTGTAAAGCCTTTTGTTTTTAGCTGTGGTTGTATTTAAAGTGCTTTATAAATAAAGATTTCTACATATATAAGTAAGTTTCTTTCAGTTTTTCCCGTTAGGGGTCGCCACAGCATGACATCTTTTTCCAACTAAGCCCTTCATGACGCAACTCCACTTGGGGAGGAGAAGCTCCAGTGAAATACGAACTCACGACCCCTGGTTTACCAAACCAATACATATATATATATACACAGATAGATAGATAGATAGATAGATAGATAGATAGATAGATAGATAGATAGATAGATAGATAGATAGATAGATAGATAGATAGATAGATAGATAGATAGATAGATAGATAGATAGATAGATAGATAGATAGATAGATAGATAGATAGATAGATATAGCTTTCCAGCTGCTCCACCGTGCCGCCTTGAATATGAGAATGTTTTTTTTTTTTTTTTTTGCTTTTATTTTAAATGTGCCCTACGATCGAGTGGCGACCAGCTCAGGGTGTCCCCCAGAAATCACCAAAGTCAGCTGGTCACTTTTTGGTTAGTGGAGATCTGGAGTAAAAAGGTAGGCACTACAAACGATGAAAAATGGAAAGGCAGTTGGTCCTGATGACATACTGGTGGCGGTATGGAAGCAATTCTGGAGGGGTGTCTGTGGAGATTCTGACCAACTTATTCAACAGAATACTTATGGGTGAGAAGATGCCTGAAGAATGGAGGATAGGTTTGCTATTTCCCATTTTTAAGAACAAAGGTATAAAGTTGATGAACCACACAATGAAGTTATGGGAAAGAGTAGTGGAGGGTAGAGTCTGGACAGAAGTCAGTATCCGTGAGCAACAGTATGGTTTCATGCCTAGAAAGAGTACCACAGATGCATTATTTGTCTTGAGGATGGTTATTAAAAAGTACAGAGAAAGTCAGAAGGAGTTACATTGTGTCTTTGTGGATCTTGAGAAAGTCCATGATAGAGTACCAAGAGAGGAACTGCGGTACTGCATGCGGAAGTCTGGTGTGGTGAAGAAATATGTTAGAATAGTACAGGACATTTATGGGGGCAGCAGAACAGTGGTGAGGTGTGCTGTAGGCATAACAGAAGAATTTAAGGTGAAGGTTGGATTGCATCAGAGATTAGCTCTGAGCCCCTTCCTGTTCGCTGTGCTAATGGATAGGCTGACAGATGAGGTTAGACTGGAATCCCCTTGGACCATGATGTTCGCAGATGATGTTGTGATATGCAGTGAAAGCAGGGAGCATTTGGAGGAACAATTAAAAAGATTGAGGTATGCACTGGAAAGGAGAGGAATGAAGTTTAGCTGAAGTAAAACAGAATATATATATGCGTGAATGACAGGGGTGGAGGGGGAAGAATGAGGCTACAGGGAGAAGAGATAGTGAGGGAAGACAACTTCAAATACTTGGGGTCAAAAATCCTGGGGTGTGTTATGTGACAGAAGAGTCTCTGCTAGGATGAAGGTAAAAGTTTATAAAATAATGGTGAGGCCGGCCATGATGTACGAATTAGAGACGGGCACTGAAGAAACAACAGGAAGCAGAACTGGAGGTGGCAGAAATGAAGATCCTGAGGTTCTCGCTTGGAGTGAGCAGGTTGGATAGAATTAGAAATGAGCTCATTAGAGGGACAGCCAAAGTTGGATGTTTTGAAGGCAAGGTTAAAGAGAGCAGACTTCGATGGTTTGGACATGTCCAGAGGCGAGAGAGTGAGTATATTGGTAGAAGAGTGGTGAGGATGGAGCTGCCATGCAAAAGAGCGAGAGGAAGACCAAAGAAAACGTTGATGGATGTTGTGAGTGAAGACTTGAGGACAGTGGTTATTAGAGAAGCAGATGCATGAGCTAGGCTCAGTTGGAAACAGATGACACGCTGTGGCGACTCGTAACAGGACAAGCCGAAAGGAAAAGAAGAGGAGATCTGGAGTAAGCGGCCTTATTAACTTCAATTTTTAATATTTGACAATGGTTACTTGTCAGTTCCCTAATGATGCACACTCAATTTCCTTTGCACCTATACAATATTTATGTTAAAAAAAATACATACATAATTGTCGATAACATCATGACAATCTGCAAATAATGCTATCCATGGCAATAATTGTGTCAAATATTCTGTCTTCAATGTCAGAGAGGTATTTAGTTATATAATTTTAAGTTCAATTTTGCTCTGTTCTGTTACAAGACAAAAGTCATACAACAGAACCACAAGTATTACTATTTTTGAGTCAGTGAAGCTCTTTTTTTATCATTAGATGATGAAATTCTTGTGAAATTCACAATTTGCTGTGAGAAGCTGGGTGGAGAATCGTTCACACTATGTTTATCAAAGTGCTCCTCATAGTGAAGAAATGTGTCTCATGGTAACTGAATGATGACAAACCATGTTTTTTTTCTAACAATTTACTCCAACAACGTTGCAATTTCTGCAGTTGAAATTGGTTGTTTATGATTCGGAGGGGCCTCACGCTTTGAGGAAATACATCACCCACTAGTACAAGGACAGCTTAGAGACTGATTTTGTTCTCTTGTCAGAGGATTTACCTTCCATTGTCTGTTGCCATAGACAGCAGTTGACTTTTTAATCAAGGCTGCAGTTTTGACTCCTAGTGGCTTCATGATTTCATAACAGCTGTTTTTCTTGCCTCCTCAGGCCACAAGATTATCTACAGCCACACAGGAAAAACTCCATGGTGTATGTACAAAGATCTTGTTATCGGAACATTGTGACTTTGTGTAAATATAAAATATGCCAACCAATGACTCCGGCTTATTCCAAATGATGTGCAAGTTCTAAGCGTCGGAGTTAAAGGAGAAAATAGAAAAGAGTTTCCAGATGTATGTAACACGTTTGCAACACGCTTTTGTCAAAATACTGCAAGGACCAGGAATTACAGCACACTTTCACCTAATTTGTAGACCCCCAATTAAATCAACCTGGTTTGAGGTTGTGGTCCAGTACAAAACCATGCTCGTGTGCCTACCCCCGATCCGATGGGACGTGACAGAACGAACTGGCCAATACAGGACCCAGCAGGAAAGACCCGACGTCGCCGGGATCGACGCAAGGTAGACCGTCTGCCGGAGGACCAAGCCTGTCCAATCCGGGTAGGCTCCCTGACGTCCTCCGCTTCCGTGTCTTACGCTCCGCCAGCGAGGTATGAATACGTCCCGAACACGACCCGTCCGGCTCCTCATATTCTTCTGGACTCTGACTTTTCGGAATATGAGGACCGTGATTTGTATGACCGGCTGCCTGAGTACAACTCTGATGACTTTGATTTTGAATCTCTTTGCCCGGCTTTTCATCCCAGTCAGTTTGTTTCACCTCCCACCGTTTCCAGCACCCGAGCGACTTCGCCCTGTAGGTCCAAGTACACCAATCTGTACGAGGGAACCCGCTTGGCCATCTACCCGGGACCTCCGCGTGGCGGTCAGAGGAGACGCCCCGGCCGGGCGCTCCCTTGTGCCTCCCGCTGCGCGGCAACTAAGACACAGTCCTCCCACTCCTCGCCGGCAATGGCAAAGCCCACAGACCCGCCGCTTTTCGTCTCGACCGGCCCGCGGACGCTCCACACTCCTGCTCTGTCGGCGACAGGCACGCCCATACGTTCCCGTCCAGAAGGTGGCGACGGTGACACTGACGCCGCCTTCTCACGTTGCTGTCCAGGAGGGGGCGATGGCGTCGCCGCCTTCTCACGTTGCTGTCCAGGAGGGGGTGATGGTGTCGCCGCCTTCTCACGTTGCTGTCCAGGAGGGGGCGATGGTGTCGTCGCCTTCTCACGTTGCTGTCCAGGAGGGGGCGATGGTGTCGCCGCCTTCTCACGTTGCTCTCCAGGAGGGGGCGATGGTGTCGCCGCCTTATCACGTTGCTGTCCAGGAGGGGGCGATGGTGTCGCCACCTTCTCACGTTCCTGTCCAGGAGGGGGCGATGGTGTCGCCGCCTTCTCACGTTCCTGTCCAGGAGGGGGCGATGGTGTCGCTGCCTTCTCACTTTCCTTTCCAGGAGGGGGCGATGGTGTTGCCGCCTTCTCACGTTCCTGTCCAGGAGGGGGCGATGGTGTCGCCGCCTTCTCACGTTCCTGTCCAGGAGGGGGCGATGGTGGTGTCGCCGCCTTCTCACGTTCCTGTCCAGGAGGAGCTGGGGAGTTCTGTGGAGCCACCCTGGAGCTGGAAAGACTTCGGGATGGTGGCGTCATGGCTCTGGTCCTTCTCTCCATCATCCTATTCGCTCCAGATGGCTCCCAGCCGCTTCATGACCTGGCCTCGTTGGTGACCAATCCACGGCTGCCTACTGACCAAGCCTCGGTGGGCAACCAATCCCTGGTCGTCTGGCAACCACGGCGTGGGAGGTTCTCGTCCGGAGCAGTGGCCTGCCTCGTTCTGGTTCCTGCTTCGCCGTTTAGTTCCTCACAGAGGTCGTCCGCCTGAATCGCCCCTTGGGGACCCTGGTGCTTGGCGTCCGGGTCGTCTTCCTGACCTGTCCACCTGGACGCCTTGTGTTTGGTGGCCTGGATGGAGACGTGCCCTCCTCCGGACACCCCTTCCGCCCACCCCTGCCTGTGTTAATTGTCTGTTTTTTCGTTTAGGCACGTCTGGGAGCCGTGCCTTTGGGGGGGTGGGGTACTGTCATGATCCTGCCGCTTCAGCACGAGCTGTGCGGGTGTCCGCGCAGGTGCACTGATTGGAGGGTGCACACCTGCGCCTCATGCAGTCTGATTATGCTGTGGATTTATATGACTGCGATAACAACTGGCCGGCGCCAGTTCGTATGATCTTCTGCTTCTGCTCTCTTCGCCCGACGTCCCAACTACCGCTGCTGCACCGAACTGCCTCCTCGATCCCCTACCTCTGCATATAATAAACGTGTCTCTTCTTGAACTACCTTGCGTCTTCCGAGTTCCTGCATTTGGGTCCTACCCCCGATCCGATGGGACGTGACAAAGTCGAAGTCACTGTTTGGGGACAAGGTATGTAAACAAACATTTACTATGTCTTTCTGTGTGAATATCCAATTTCACAGCATGCCAGTATGTACAGTACATATCCACGGCATATGTCTTGGTGGGAGAAAAAAAGCCCCAAGTCTATACAGAGTGGGTGCAACTTATTAAGTTCATCCGTAAAATACGACACTTTTCTCACCGTGAATTGCACACAGCTTTGCTAGTTAAACAGTTGCATAATATTCTCACCTTTCTCACTCTCTGCATCAAATTAAAAAAGGATGGGAATAATGGTGTTTGTGTGTTTGTATGCCCCAATATAAAAAATTTGTGTGGCATACATTACCAAGTAACGGTACAGTAAAGTTTATGCTTTTTTTGTAAACTGTGGATTGCAGCTGCTGAAAATAACTAAAAGTTATATTTTTCTAACTTAATTACTTTTGAAATCAAGTAATCATTAAGGTAATAGTTACTTTAATGCTGAAATAATCAGTAAAGTAACGTATTTACTTTTTCAAGGTAACTGTGGCAACATTGCATTTGCGGGACCTCAGAACTGTGAGGCCAACGCATTCCATCCTGATAATGTGACAATATTTTTCTGAGATGTTTAGTAACCAGAACAACTGGTTAGAGTGTTAACAACTGGTTAGAGTGTTGCCTTCACAGTTCTGAGGACTGGGTTCAAATCCTGGTCCCGCCTGTGTGAAGTTTGCATGTTCTCCCCATCCCTGTATGGGTTTTCTCCAGGCACTCCAGTTTCCTCCCACGTCCCAAAAACATGCAACATTAATTGGACACTCTAAATTGCCCCTAAGTGTGATTATGAGTCCAACTATGTGTGTCTACGTGCCCTGTGATTGGCTGGCAACCAGTTCAGGGTTTACCCAGCTTCTGTCCCAGTGACAGCTGGTATTGGCTCCAGCACTCTCATGACCCCAGTGAGGATATGCGACTAAGAAAATAGATGGGTGATGGCTTTAAGTTGATCCATGTCAATTACAAATACATGACAGTGTTATCTTTCACTTTGATTAAAGCATATTGACTGGGATCTTGTTTGACTCCAGATACATTTCAAGATGAATAGTTTAACGTGCAAAACATGAAACAAAAAATATATCCTTCCTTGGACACTATATTTATCTCCCTCCATTCTACTTGTGATCCTAGGCTTGGGGACGCGCCTCGCACACATAACCCTAATTATTGAGACGCACAAGTCAAAATTTTCAACAATTTCAGCCTTTTACATCACGGCCTCAATTTTGCTCTTCATCATTTCAACAAGAGAGGGTAATTGATACATGACACTGCATGAATGCTTCTGCTCAGGCTGAGGCAACGGTGTATAGTCGTCATGCTTGCAAAAACAGGGACAATGTTCCTTTGAACAGAAAGTTAAATACTGGGCTTGGTGGCTCCATGTATGGTTATCTCTGAAGTCACATCGACACAGAGAGGAAACCAAGCTTGAAAGGTGACTGTATACATTCTGAATATCTTAAAGTTGCAGACATTGTGGATATTTAACAGTTACCATCTGTGAAAGGCATCATGGGAGATGTCACCAGACCTCACTAGACTGCAATACAACCAATATCAAAGGAGTAGCTATTTCAGTGTGCTTTACTTTTTGTAACCCTTTTTTTTTTCAAAGGAAGGACCATTCTCAGTAAAGAGTGTTAGGGGCAGAAGATTGTGACGAGCAGAACGATACATAAATGGAGGTTACCACAATGTAAGTAGACTCACATCCAAAGCAATGAAACTCTTTTTGGCATGTTATCCAGTACTACCAAGTCTTTCAATACTATGAATGTCAGACAATGTGACAGATGAGCGAAAGAGAGCCGGTAGCCACATTGAGATGTTTAGCAGGACTATAGGTGAATGAAGCCCTCAATGTCAAAACTACTTTGTGCATAACTTATTTATTTGATGGTGTTTACTTAAATCACTAGAGTATTTATAAAAAAAAAAAAAAGTTTAAAACACCACAGCTGCTTGCCTATGGGGACACCATCTTTATTTTGTCACGTGAGCAAAAGTTGTGAGTATAGGATGCGCATCGACCCATCCTTCTGGGAAAAGGGAGTTAATTGAAGTCATAACTAATGTAGGTACTAGTTTCTTGCCTCAACAAGCCAGGTTTATTAATATGGGGTCAGTTAAGAACTGCATCTAGTGTCAAGCTATCAGCATCAAAGTTAGTATGCATATTCATTTTTGACAATTAAACTGACTTCATAAAAGTCATGCGCCGGCTGTCACAAGTCTACGTAGAACAATCCTAGCTGCTCGCTGCAAATGCCAGCAAACTTGGACTGTATTTTGCCATTTAATTAATAATAGCACAATAAATTTGCATTTTTTTAACCATATTAAATTCGTTATTGAATATGAATTTGATGGCAATGCTATATGTGTCACGATGCGGGGCTCAAGGGTGGACCCAAATGCACGACTCCAGAGACAGCAGACAGTACAGAGGAAACCTTTATTCGGTCCGAGGTCTGAGATCAGGTAGACAGTCCAAACAATCCGAAGTACCAGTACGAATGGGGTTACGAGGGTGGTCAGTGGACAGGCGTGGGTCGGTGCACGGAGATCAGAAGTCAGGAAAGCAGGAGTGCGGGAACGAGGCATGAAGAGCAACGATCTAGCGGAGTATTTGTCGTCCCCCGGGTCCTATATTCCTATATGTACTGGGTCTACTCAGTGTTCATGAGGCGCAGGTGTGCACCTTCTGATTAGCTGGCCACGCCCAGCCCTGGCTGGAATCCAGGAGCATGACAATATGATGGTAATATGAACTGTGGTCACGATAACCTCCAGCTAAAAAGTCAGACCAACCACCACAACTATTGTTCATTTTAACCATTATTGTAACACAGTCCCAGCATACTAAGCGGGCCAACATCAAAAGAAAAGCCTCACAAGACATTGATGTCCAACGTATTATTGGTGACGGACTGGCACATTTGCAGTTTCTATTTGATCCATTTTTAACAAATCAGGCTGGCCCAAATTCAAAGGTAAGGTCAGGAGCCAGTAGCTAAATGTGACATCACTTGTGCCCTTTGGCCGGAAGGATGGCTGGATGCATACATATTCTTGCACATAGGATGATGTAAAGATGTACCCCCCACCTACCCCCTCCCCTGAGGCGAGTAGATGTGGTGTTTTGAACTTTGTAGATCTGCTTAAAGAGCATCAGCTAAAGAGTGTAGAGCAGAGGGGTAAATGCACCCCCTCCAACCAAAAGGTTGTCGGTTTGCATCCCAGCCTAAGCTTAATCCAGTATATAAATATGGTTGGTTCTCTGTTGGTCGTTATTGGCGGTGTAGCCTGTTGCTGTCAACACAAGTTGCTTACCACCACTCGGGTGTGACTGTGGAGTGAATTAATAGATGTGTACAATGGACCTTTCCGACCTTGTACAATAATAGCCAATCAGATAGCTGCATTGTCTTAACCCCTGGTTTGACAGGCCCCTCTTGTTGTCATGTCCCACAAGCAATGCTGGTGATCAGTCAAGTACGCTTTGAAAAGTTAATGTTACGAACAAAATGGTCCTCAGATGCGCTTGGGGAATTTGCAATTCTGATGAAAGATATCCTGCTCGGTTACAAGGGGCCTGGTTGATTCCTTTTCCGTAGCCTAAAACACAGTTGATGAACTGCCTACGATGGATTAAGACTCGTGGAAGAGCGCACATACAACTAATTGTGGACAATACCAACAAACACAAGGCTGTATGTTTAAAGGTATGTGAGGGAAAAGTAACTACTCTGAGTGTGATTTAATTATCATCAGTGCTTTATACATTGCAGGACAACAACTTTCACTGTGTTAGCGTATCACTGACCTGCTGAATGAAGTATGTCATGTTTTATGCCGAAGAATCGGGTTAGTGACGCGTAAATGCGCGATGTCATGCAAGACAAATGTCTATTTGCCTATTTGTATCAGATCGGACTTTTAAGACACAGCACTGGGTTCCATTATGAGCCAAGTCAAATGAATACACCCACTCACTTATAAAGACTACAATATGACTTGTGATCTTTCCAAGTAAAATGTACTCACTGTGCTTTACATGCACAGTACGATTACACTATTTTATCCTGTAGGATTTCAGTATGAAGTTTGTGAGGCGTCAAACATTTTTGCATTGATCGCCAACGTTTCGCTGTAACTCTGACATTGCGTCCTACTCCGTCCAAAATCTTAATTCCGTGTATATATGTGTGTGTGAAATAGTTGATACCTGTCTGTTGAACACCTCTTGGACAAGTCAAGCGCATTTGGTAAAAAACATACCGCAATGTTACCGGGAATACACGATAGAGCATCCACTTCAAACCTGTTCTGTTCAGTCGCCATTTTGGAAGATTAAGGGAGATGGCAACTGTTGCTAAGGGGGGGCGGAGCTGAAGATCGGCAGTTGGAAAGGTCCATTGCAGCTTAAAGTCCCTATTTAATTGCTATATTATTATTATAATTATTCATTCATTCTTTTATTTTCCGTACCACTTATCCTCATTAAGGTCTCAGGCGTGCCAGAGCCCATCTCGGCTGTCTTCAGCAGAGAGATGGTTTACAAAATGTGTAATTTTTATTCCATCACCCATTCCCGAAATCACCTTCCAATCATTTTCCACACTGGTTATCATGGATGTTAGAGCCTATCTCATCTGATTTTGGGCAAGCGGTGGGGTACATCCTGAACTGATCACCAGTCAATGGCAGGGAACATGTAAACAAACAACCATTTGCACTCACATTCAAATCTACTGGCAATTTAGAGTCTCCAATTCACCTACCAAGGTTGTTTTGGGGATGTCGAGTACAGGAGTACCCAGAGAAAACCCACGGACGCACAGGGAGATGTCCTCAGAACTGTGAGTCAGGTGTGTCCACCAATATTTAATACTATTATGTGTCCTGCAATTGGCTGGAAACTGGTTCAGGGTGTACCGTGCCTCCTGCCGGAAGTTAGCTGGGATAGGCTCCAGCACTACTGTGACCCTTGTGAGGATAAGCGGCTTGGAAAATGGATGGATGGATTATTATTATTATTTCCTCCCGTGACCCTTGTGATTTTAAATGGCTCAGAAAATAGATGGATGGATAATTATTATTATATGCACATATACAATATACAAGGAAGTTTGGTCTTCATTTTGGCATTAGCTGTCCTTTGGCAATTATTCTTTTTCTCTACATATATATTTCAGCTGTCTCGGTTTGGTTGCTGTGAAATACTTGCAGGTGTCGAGAGCTAATCTTCTCTTAGTTTAAAAAAACAGATGTTTGACACTGATAACGTGACTGCTCTGTGTTGTGTCATTGGTAAATCACTGTCTGCTGCTTCAGTCTCTAGGGGATCACCTTGCATTGGACCTAGCTCGAAGCAATTCAGACGACCATTAAATCTCACTGAGAGTCACTATTCATGCACACATTTGAGAAAGAGGGAACAATAAGTATTTAGCAGGGTGAACTCTCAGTGAACTCAATGCTGAAAATTAGTCTGCTTTTTCAATAATGCTGTGTATATAAATATCACCCCAAATGCATTGCGGTGCAAAGTTTTGTTCATTCTTTCATGGTACAAATATTTCAATGCTTATTTAATTGTTCCGGTATGTCTTTAAGTATGTTTTTTTTTTTTTTTGTGAATTTGTTTTGTGTGTCAAGCTTTCGCCAATTGCTTAAAATGGAGAAGATGGATCAGTAGAATTTCTCTGTTCTGGAACACCAATGGTGCATGCAAAGGAAAAATGTGGATCACAAGTCATCATAAAAACAATACTGCACTTTGGGAAGTTTTAAACAACCATCTGAACAATGAGCCGTCGGCGTCAGGCATCGCCGTGCAGGCAGGGGAGGGACTTAAGTGAAATGAGTAATTCGTTCAGTAAACTGGTGTACTGAGAAATTGAAGAATGATTTGTTTGTGGTCTGCTCAGCTAGGATGTACTGTACTAATATGATAAGTGATTCGTTTGACAAAGGAATGATCCATTACGGAGTAAGCATATTCATGAGTGAGTTGAACCGCAAGTCCTGAAGTCCTTACAAGGATAGCTTCCACTAGCAGCCATTCCTTCAAGCTAATGTCTAATTTAGAGTCAGTCAAGCACATGAAAACAAACACACATATTTAAAATAAATGTAAATTAATAAGAAATGTTACACACACACACACATCATTCCTTCCGTCTCTAATGTGGTTATTTAACCTTTTTTTAAATTTCATATTACTAATCCACTAACTGTATCTAGCCTTTCTCAACCCTCAATGACACTTTCCACTAATCAGATGAGAATAATAGTTCGGTGAGTGAGCAGAAAACCTGAGTGGGAGATGGTGATGTCAGCGATGCTGTGCATAGGAATGCAGAATAGTCATGCCGGCTGAGGGGACCCGAGATGGACATAAGAGGACGTGGATTGTAGCTGACCTCGATGCACGTAAAAGGTTCCCCACTCCCGCCTTTTCTACTTTGCAATACGTGACAACAACAACAACACATTTAGTTATTCAAATATAGTGCTATAGTGCTTCAGTCAACCTGTTGAGTGGATGTGAACATGAAACTCAGGGATTGATCATTAAGGGAATGTGGAAGCACATTTTTTTTTATGAAACAATAACAAAACAATTTGGTGAATGAATCTTTTTAAACAACTGATTCAAGTGATTCAGTATACGCAAAAGAACTGTCATGCTCATCACTCGCTGGAGCCTATCCCAGCTGAGTTCGGGCAAACGGTGGACTACACCCTGTCGCCAGTCAGTCACAGGTTATATTTAGACAAGCATTCACACTTCCATTCACACCATCACTGAGTGGAAACTGAACACAGGACTCCGAGGCAAGGGCATAATCTTAAGAATGGTTTTATTTCAGGAAGAGGTCCTACACAGCTAAGCAGTCCAAAAAGGCGGAAGCAGAAAAACGCATGGCAAAAAGTCAAAGTCCAATAATCCTGAAACAACATCCGAAGTATGAGGCAAAGCTTGGAAGGCAGAAGCACAAAAATGTGAGGCTAGAGGCAAGGTCCAAAAACATGAAACGAGGTCCGATGACTATGAGGCAAACTAAGAAACATGAGAAGACGTGGTCAAATTAAAAGGGCACAGACTCACTGTGACAAAGGATAGCTCTACACTTTCATATGCACAGTAGCAAAGTATCCCTGAATGTAGTGAAGCATGCGCAGCGAACTGGCAAATGCCAATGACACATTTACAGTACTACTTAGGTACTTGGTCCATTAGTGTCCAAAACGCAACGCAGCTGTGACAGTTGTCAGAGGTGGCATCGCCCAGTGCAGTGGTCTGGTCACACCCCTCAAAGGAAGCGCCGCCCATGGCAGTGGCCAGGCCATGCTCATGACAGAACTCAGACTACCTGCCCTTAAGTCAGGTAAGTGTACCATCACTCCATCAGTGACCCTCCACTGGAAGGGTATTTGTTAATTTAACATGACTGAGGCCCACTGGTTAGCACCTCTGCCCGACAGTTCTGACATTCGGAGTTCAAATCTCAGCCAAGATAGGCTGGCACTCACTCACAATTTAAATAAAGACTAGTACTAAAGAATACAAATGGATTATATATTGCACACTGACTGCAAGTTACAATCAGAAGACTGTTGCATACTACGCACTGATTTATAAAAAAGATTATGTATGTAATAAAAGACAAACGGCGGCACGGTGGATCACCTGGTAAAGCGTTGGCCTCACAGTTCTGAGGTCCTGGGTTCAATCCCGGACCTGCCTGTGTGGAGTTTGCATGTTCTCCCTGTGCCTGTGTGGGTTTGCTCTGGCCGCTCCGGTTTCCACCCACATCCCAAAAACATGCAACATTAATTGGACACTCTAAATTGCCCCTCGGTGTGATTGTTTGTCTCTATGTGCCCTGCTATTGGCTGGCAACCAGGTCAGGGTTTACCTTGCCTCCTGCCCGTTGACAGCTGTGATAGGCGCCAGCACTCCCCGCGACCCTTGTGAGGATAAGCGGCAAAGAAAACGGATGGATGGACAAAAGACAAACATGGTGAACAAACGAACTCATGTCAGGCCTTTGTGCAATGAAAGCAACCTCAACATGCCGAAGGTTGTGGTCTTTGTGTATACAGAACCATCTCTTCCAATGCCACTGACAGCCACACTTATATAAATATCTCGACCACAATCCTTTCCCAGCAGCCCATCGACATTATCGCTGAAATGGATGGGCCAATTAGTCATCATCAACATTGTTTTGTTGGGCTCACACAGTCAAACTGATTCAATAAATGATTTAAATAATGGGCATGTAATCATAGATCCTGATTTTTGGGGGGGTTGTTTGTTTATGTGATCACTCAAATGAATTCACCCTAACAATATATTGCAACCTCAAACCACTGCACTGGAGAAAAACTCCTAGAATGAACTGGGCTTTGCACCATATGCTCTTTATGTTGCAAGTGTCCAAAAAGAAAGGCGACATAATAAGTTCTGATAGTAATGTTAAGGGTCTATGTTCTTGTATTTTCTAAAAATATATTGAAACTTGCAAAATTGAAGGTAAAGTTTATACATATCCATGAATGCATTTGTCCTTTCATTCATTTTCCATACCACTTTTCATTAGGGCCACGGGTGTTCTGGAGCCTAACCCAATAAATATTTGGAAAGAGTTTGGGTACACCCTGAAGTGACAGCCAGCCAATTGCAGGGCACTTACAAACAAACTCACAGTAACATCTAACGGCAATTTAGAGCACCACCCTACCATGCATGTTTTTTAGGCTGTGGGAGAAAACCAGGAAAGGCGGAGAAAACCCATGCAGGTCTGGGAAGACCATTTAAACTCCACACAGACGTTTGTAATAGATATGCATGAACAAAAAGTGACTCTGACTTAAAACTGCTAATTCTGTTTCGTCTAATTTTACTGTTTCAAATGTTTGTCAAACTGCACATTCTGGATTTCATGATGTGATGGACATTCGCTTAAAATTGTAAATAGATAAATAAATAAATAAATGTAACTTTTTAATTAACAAAACAAAACATTAACAGCATTTGTCAAAAAGTCTATTTAAATTCAAGAAATTGATGTTTATTAAAATTAACTTTGTCAACATTGTTGGATATGAAAGGGTGAGTCGATATGGGACCATAGCTTGCTAACATGGAAGCATCCATCACTTAGTTTTTTTAGAAGGGGCTTAACAGCGGCTTTATGAAACTCGCCAGACTGAAGTGACAAATCGCAACTAAATCAGGTAGCACAAACGTCACACTAGTTTTGAAAAAGTCAGCTTGTTGATGGTTTCACCAGCCGAGCCATTTTGTCTACAATTTTTTTATTCAATTTTATTAAATTCTGACATGGTAATAGAGTTTTCTCTGGGTGGCTTCAGGTGTAGAAACATTTTATAGGTTTGCTGATTTGTGCTGATATTCAACCTGATGAAATGTATTTTTTCATTATAATAAGCAAATTCATTGCATTTATTAGCTGTCAGGAGTTCTGGAGCTATCTGATTGGGATGGGAGGTTGTGAGCTTGTCAACCACAGCAAATATAGTGTGAGTATTGTTGGAGTTCTGACTGGTGAATGTTAGAAAAGACTTCATGAAGTGATATTATTCAAACAGGGAAAAATAATAACAAACAGTAAGTATTGGGAAAAACTAACTCATTAATTATGAACCAATGGATTACATGAAGTAACTTTTGTGCATGTCTTGACCTGAGGGACCGTGCGTCAATGAAATACAAATTTGCGGAAACAAGAAAAGTAGAAGTCATGATCAAAAATTGGTATGTTATTATAACAAATTTTTCAGAGTTTGAAGAATATCCCAGATAGTATTGTTCAGATGCCTGTTTGTATGTGTGTTCATACAGCCTTTGTATTTTCCTTTTCCACTCTGGTGCTCCTTACTGCGGGGGCAACGCTCTACAGTTGTGCCACTGTGCCGCCATATATATATATAGGCATTATCACAGTACCAGTAACCTTTCATTTCTCAGTGACTCTCAGTGCAGTTTTTATTATTATTATTTTTTTTTATGTCAAGTATTTTCTCTCAAATGGCTGTATGTTGTCATACTAGAGGAGCTCCAATTGCCGGAGACAAATTCCTCTTGTGTAAAATTCATCTTTCAAAGTTCTCTGAGTGAGGTCAAAGAAGGCAGAGATTGTTTGGCTCGATATATGGGAAACAGGGGAAGAGAAAAAGAGAGTTAGTGAGAAAGGGAGTGACAGAGAGAGAGAGAGAGAGTGAGAGAGGGAGGGAGAGAGTGGGTAAGAGAAGGAGAGATAGGAGAGTTAGAGCAAGAGAGAGAGCAAGAGAGAGAGAGAGAGAGAGAGAGAGAGAGAGAGAGAGAGAGAGAGAGAGAGAGAGAGAGAGAGAGAGAGAGAGAGAGAGAGATGAGTTTCATTAAAGTGCTAGGTTTAAGCCCAGCCCATTCGGAATATGTAAAATGTCTTAGGCACAGAGAAATGGAGATTAAAAAAATAATCGGAGCAGGAGAACGACAAGGAGGTAAGAAAAAGAGAAGGAAGGGAATGGCATGACTAAGTGAGTGAGCAATCAAAGCAAAGATAGCGAGAGGGAGAGCAAGAGGGAAAGTGTGATAGAGAGAGAGCGGGAAAGAGAGAGCGATCCCTCCGAATTGTGAGTGGCTTACGACACTCAGTGAACAGTCTGCGCTTCTGCATGCACTGTCAGTGTACTGCTCTGCTGCGAGGGATTGCGCGCTCCTTTGCCTTCCATATTTACCGCCCCTGCATGCCCACCAGCGCTAACCTTCAGCACCCTGTTCCAACCGGCTGAAAAATCACCCGGAGAACAAGGAAGAAAGTGAAACCTTCAAGCAGCTGTGGATGCGAGAGGGTGATTTTTTTTTTTTTTTTGCCTTTGAACCAAGATGTGCAACTGAGATGGAATACTGTCACATAAGAAAACAGTGAACTGGGTTCACCGCTTTTTTTTTTTTTTCCTCTGTCGCCAGCATCCATCACTGAAAGCATGGTTAAATGCTTGGACGGATTTAAACCATGCAAGTTATTGATTGGTCCCAGAGATGGGTGATAATAAATATCCTTGGCAGACCTGCTGAAACTTAAGGAAGAAGGGGAGGAGAAAAGCAGAATTATTTAAAAAAAATGTTCGCCTCTCCTCATGTTCATTGCTGCAGAGGACTGCGGAGGAGCTGAAGAGATCGAGCTCCTGCATACAGACTGGGGAACTTGCGCTTTCTACCATCTCCCCACTTGGATTCCATCTCTTTCACTTGAGGAGAACTAAGACATTGTAAGCCTGCCAAGGATCTGGTGTCTGCTGAAAGGAGAGAAGGGAGGGGGTGATGGTGAATTTGTACCACAGTAGGGTCCTTTTTAGATCCGCACATAATTAGAGTCGGGGCACAAAGCGGGACGCTGAATGGATATTGTCAGCTTTTGGATAGGGGTGAGTAGGAATCTTTTCAGATAAGATTGCTCTATGAGGACATTTTTTTTTTCATCATTCCTCATCAGCCACTGTTTGATCTCTGTCATAAGCAAAGAGACAATCATTTTGGACAAGGATTTCCTCCGCTGACCAAATGAGAAATAATAATTGAACCGGTGTTGAGATAAAATACATACAAAGAAAAAAAGCAAACAAAATAAAATCTGATGTTTGACATATAATGTGATAGGTGGACAAAAAAAAATTCAGAGTGAATGGACATTTGCTCTGTAAAATCCCTGGATATTTACGCTGATGGATTTCCTCCTAATTGGACTGTATTTAAAGTGGCCAGTGAAGAAGCCCCCTGGGTTGATACTGTTTTCATTGGGCATTTTTTTAAGAATGGTTCCCATGGTGCAGGGGGTTTGTCCGAGGCTGTGCCGCTGCGACAGCAAGCTGCTGTACTGTGAGGGGTTGAACCTCACAGACATTCCCCAGAATTTGAGCAGCGCCATGGGCTTGTCCATGAGAGAGAACAACTTGACTGAACTGCGTGAAGGCCAACTGGCTGGCCTGTCACAGCTAACCTGGCTCTACCTTGATCACAACAATATTGACATTGTGGAGGAGGCTGCATTTGACAAGCTAAGGCGGGTCAAAGAATTAGACTTGAGCAGCAACCGAATTGAGGGCCTGCCAAATGGCACTTTTAGGCCCCTCCCAAACTTGCGCATCTTGGACATCTCATACAACAAGCTGCAGGCTCTTGAGCCTGACTTGTTTCATGGCCTTAGAAAGCTCACCAATCTGCACTTGCGCTACAACGCTCTCAAATTTGTGCCAGTACGGATTTTTCAAGACTGCCGGAGCATGCAGTTCCTCGACTTGGGATACAACCAACTGCAGAGTTTAGCACGGAACTCCTTTGCTGGACTCTTCAAGTTGACAGAGCTGCATCTTGAGCATAACAACCTGGTTAAAGTAAACCTAGCCCATTTCCCTCGTCTCATCTCTTTACGTACCCTGTATATGCACAGCAATCGAGCAACAATTGTAGTTAATACCCTGGAATGGACATGGCCTTTCTTGGACAAGATTGACTTATCTGCCAATGAAATTGAGTACATTGAGCCACATGTCTTTGAGAGTGCACCCAACCTCAAGGTATTGATGCTAGACTCCAATCGGTTGACGTCCATGGACCAGCGCATCTTGGATTCATGGTCCTCCTTGAACAGCATTACCCTGGGAGGGAATGATTGGGAATGCAGCCGCAATGTTTGTGCCTTGGCCTCTTGGTTGAGTGCCTTTCAGGGGCAACGTGACAATTCATTGCTATGTTCAAGCCCAGACACTGCTCAAGGCGAGGATGTCTTGGATGCTGTCTATGCTTTTCAGCTCTGTGAAGATCCCCCACTGGAAGTTACCTCAGCGGGTCTGCACGCCTCCACAAGGGACCTGGTTCAAGGTGGCTCTGTGTTCCTTGGCCCTTTTACCCCCAACCCTTATGATGGCGAGGACGGTAAAGTGCTCCCTAGTTCTTTCACTGTCACCGTAGGACATGACGACCTGGAGAGTACCATGCAGATCCACAAGGTTGTCACTGGCACAATGGCACTCATCTTTTCCTTCCTCATTATTGTGCTCATGTTATATGTGTCATGGAAGTGCTTTCCAGCCGGAATAAGACAAATGAGGCAATGTTTCAGCAGTCAGCGTCGTAAACAGAAGCAAAAGCAAAGCATGCAGCAGATGGCCACAATTTCTACGCCAGAGTACTATGTTGACTATAAGCCGAACCATATTGAGGGAGCTTTGGTAATCATAAATGAATACGGCTCCTGTACTTGCCAACAGCAACCTTCTCGGGAATGTGAGGTTTGACCTGGGGTTGATCGCACATTATCACCCGTGATTAATTGACGATCGGCTAAATATTTTTTTGATACACTTAAGGTGAAGGATTAAATGTATATTTTGGTCACACTTTACACAGCTTCTCACTGTGATATGGAATGAGTTTTCTTCATGCAGCTGGTCATTTTGCTGTGGAGTTCCATCTTTTTCTTTAATGATTTGCAGCTACAAGGCAAAATGGGCACCTGACTTTTGGAACTGTTGACTTAATAGCAACACAGAGAGGGATACATTAGAAGCTGCGCACACTTTTTTTTTGCTTGAGTGATGGATATTTTAGCTTTAATATGTCTTTCTACTTCATTGACATGTAAATACGCTGTGGACACATAAAAAAAAAGAAAAATATTTGTATTATGGTAAACAGTTTTTGACAAGGATCTAACATATATGAAATATTTAAGTTGGATTAAAAATGTAAAGATATAACAATGTGTAAAAATGTTTAAAGCAGTGGAACTGTGGAAAAAATGCTGAAGATACATTTCTTTTGTAAACAAAAAAATATTTAAATAAATAAATTGCTATTCACAGTGAAAACACTTGTATGTGAGACACTTATCAGAAGGATGGGTGACAACATTGCTCGGCAAGCAATACCTCTGCAGTCCTTTGACCACAAAATAAAAATAACAAACTAGCTAATTGACTAGATAAAGGGACAGAGAGATATTGGCATCTCAAATGTAATGTCCATAATTTACATTTTACTCAATATATTTTAAATCAAATGTGTTGATTTATAATTCACTCTGTTGGTTCACGAGCAGTGTAGTTTGATCCTCTTTTAATTAAAAATAGTTTGATGAAGGAATTTCATTCTGACCATTTGACACATTTTCAATTCATAATATCTGTGAACCATCAAAGTAAAGAAAGCAGAGTGTCAAATATATAAATCGGTCATTGCTACTTAATATTTGGCTTTCCTGGTGGCTTCACTGACTCAAGCACATAGAGAACAACATTTAAAGCAGAAGTACTTACATTTAAAATGCAAATCACTATGAGTCATTAACCAGCTTCAAGGGAGACAGATTTTTTAATATGGTGTGTTTTCATGTTATGTGAAATGTTTGTTGGACACATTTTCATGTGTATATACATATAGATACTTTTTTTGGGTGTTGTGTACATTTTTTATTTCCTCTGTCTTTTCACATGAGCTGCTGTATTTTGTGGGAGGCAGTGGGGACTGTAAAATGGACACTGAGGATCTCAACAACTGTAGAAAGAGGGAACAGACTGCTCTCTAGTGTGCATACATTTACAGAGTGTGGCTGCTTTTTGCTTATTGTACACTAGGTTGTGACTCTCAACTCCCACAATAGTGGAAGCAAACGATGACTTTAAAATGGATTTTGTGGAGGGAAAAAAAAATCCCAGCATCATTTCACGTTATTTTGATATAAATTCAAATTATGTTTACAATGTATTATTCAGCAGGAATAATAAATCAAACAAATATGTTTTCAGAATTTACCCAAGACAATCTTTCTAATAAAGATGAAAGGTGATGCATACGTTTTGAACTCAACATGGAGAATCCGCATTTAATAGCATCCATGCTACATGTTCAGAAATTGTAAAGACTTTTACTGGGTTTGAACCATAACTTTACTTTTACTGGGCTGTTTTCCTATGGTGGATAGGTTGTGAAACTGAATTGGAATTTATAGCAGACTTTTGTGGTTTTGTGTGGGGGGGACAAAACAAAATTGTAACCTCTGAAAATATAATTAAACAGTATATTGATTTTTTTGGGGGGGTGAAGTATGACTCACTTGGTTAAAAAAAAATTCTGAAATTTTTAATTGAAAATAAGCATTTCAAGATGCGCCCTATAAAATAGTTGATAAATGCTAGTTGAGTAAACAGTTATTTGGAACCAAAACTAAGTCTACAATATATCTAAAAAATATAACTACATATAGAGAAAACAGATTGTAGGTTCAAAGTGAAAGCAAATTTGTCTTATGGTTATTCCAATAGATACGTCCATCATTATTGATATTTTCAACCCAGTCCATCCTTGCCAGCAGTGACAGGGTGAACTATTCAACTTAAATGTAATTTATCAGTGAACATTTATCACGAATAATGGTTATTAGTTGCCATGTGAGATTTATGATCCAGTTCTTATTTGACCAATTTGAAGATTCCACACGGCTGTTAAGCATAAGCTGATACCCTGTAAATGCCAAACGCTGCATGTGCAATGGTGTATCAGGATGAGGAAGTATATTCAAGTTATTCTCTCGTCATCATATCTATCAAGCAATTTTGTCCTTAGCTGTCCTTTACGGTACGTCACCGTCTGTTCGACATGCGACTGATGAATCTTAAGAGTGTGAAGCTTCATTTGTTTGAATATTGGATGGTGTCTGCCATTGAGGGCATTGTTGGCACCACAATTTATTTCCGTTCACTTTTTCCTTAAATAAGCAATGAGAGCAAAACGTTATGGAGAACATCTGATCATTGGAAAAGCTTTGCTGACATTAAACTACTTTCAATTTATCTCCGTTCCTGCTCACCTTTAATTTTCCTTCACTCTTGTCACATCTTTCAATGTAAATGTGGGTGGGTAGGGGTGGCACCAGAACAATTCATTTAAATAAAAACAAGATCATATGTCTGCTTGACCTATGCCGGGGGATAATTCTCTGAGGGGAGCTACTGTATATGTTGGCTGACTAGATAAGTAGTGCTCATTGAAAACTAATGGCGTCGAATGATGAACTACGTAAATAACCAACACGATGGATATAGTTCTTGTTACTGGAGAATTGTGATTTAATTGAGATTACTATATAGTATGATTACTAACTCCACAAGGGTATCGTCAGTTGGCACTTAGACACTGATAAAGTGAAGGGGTGTGCGTGTGTCTGTGCCTAGGGAAAGGGGTGCTGACATGCTCAAGGGCATCTCTACAACAATTAGCTGTAATTTCCTATTGTCCGCAGCGGGATTCATCCTGTCAACCTTAGGTTCCAAAGTCCAGCTCCCTCCAGATGAGCTACAGGCTCCGACCATAACTCAGGGTTCTGATGCCTGTTTGACACATGACACATTCTGCTTCTTTCTCAGCAATCAGTGTTATGAGCCCTGCTGCATGACATGCCATACATGCCCATTTGTAGCTTTACTGTGTGCATAACTGAGCACATGCACATGCAATCTGCACACAGATGCAAAAGAGACCAAGAAAGTGAAGTTTGATATCGGTCAAATATGTAACAAATTATGAGAGATCATGTTGTGAATTTACAGTTGTATGCACCGACCGATACAAACAGTTAAAGGTCACAGCAATCTTGACATGAAATATGGTGAAAAGATAAAAGGACCATTCAGTTGACCAGGTGAAAGGTCAAAAATTAGATTTCAAGAACCCTCAACAATACAAGAAGATACAAGCTGAAATGGGTACAGTTAAATATGTCTATCCTTGTAAACCTGGTTATGAGGTCTTTTTAAACTGAAACACTGCAGAAAAAAAGTGGTCTATAAACTACTTGGTTAGTAGGTCTCTCTAAAAATATCATCCAAAAGCCGTCTTAATGATATATGTGTCTCATCTTTCAAAAAACACACCACAATAATGAGGACATATATTGGATAATGTTTTAAACTGGTTGATGAAAAAATGCACGATGATTGAGAACAGGCCTGAAATACTGTACTTTCTCATACAGGAGTCGGAATTTTTGGTCCCTGATAGTTCTCCTCAGTTCTTCAACCGGCACCCCAACACAAACTTACTCATCATATTTTGACAATCAAGATCCACCAAAAATTTGTATTTAACAACCTCAAAGGGACAACGACTTCGTGTCATAGCGTGCGCGCTCGTGTCAATATGTCACTCTGCAGATAGACCTTTAAGATATGCCTTGCAGCAAACACCTTAACACAAAACCAAAATCATTGAAAAAACAAATTAACCTAGCTTCCTGTGAGGGGTATTGATTGAGCAACATTCTGCCATGTCATTGGGACTAGGGCTGTGCTGCATAATAAACATTTAACACCCCCTCATAACTAGATGCAGAGCTAAATCACGGGTGGCATGTACTGAAGTAGGCTGCAAGGAGATGGTGATGACGAATGGCAACGCGTGGGTAGCTTTGCACTGCTTCTTTTATAACAGGTGGGTTATAATCAGGATCACCACAATAAGAATGAACAGTAGTATCTCGGAACCTAATGGCATTCTCAGACCAGTTCTCTCATTTGTCACTCCCCTCTAAATGATCCCTTCATTTCAGTAGGATATTACTCCATAAAAAGTCAAGGAGAGACATTTCTTTACAAACTCTGCTCATGCATGTTGTGAATGCATTAAAGGAAATCATCAAAATATGATAAAATATGAAAACTACACTTCAAGGATTGCAGGCAACGTATTATTTTGCATAATAACTAAAATTGCATGTGCAGTACTTCTCGCAGAAAAAGCCCTCCCCCTGCTATAAAATGAGCAAACTGTCAGAATATTAACTTTATTCAAACAGACACAGGTCCAATAGGGCACTTTAATTACATTCATTACAGGGGCTAATTCTGCGGGCGGCCTATAGCAAGTGCCTCATTTACATGTAATATGGGTGCTGCTAAGTAAATAATAATGACGGAGGCGTCATTATTCTTACCTACATATGGCACAGTAGGTAGACCCATGGCTGCAGCTTAGAAAGGTGAAAGTGCTATGTGAACGGGGGCAAGGTTGGAAGCTGAATATTCATTACATCGACACAGATGAAGGAAAATGAACTGCAAATTAATGGTCATCGTTATTACTGGTATTATTATCGTTGTTTTGTCATTGTTATACACGGTGTGTTTTGTTTTCAATTTTCAAGGGCTACAATCATTTTTCCTAATGCTTTGCCTCATTCTTAAAATAAATGATCGGGGTCAGTCTGTGAGATAATACGTGGCAACAGCTGGGTCTACATCTGGGACTTCATGTAACCAGTCTAATAGCACATGTGGGTAAGCCCCTAATATTCTGAGTATTATGGTGGCTGGGAAAAACAAAACAAACCAAAAAAAAAAAAAAAATGCTTTAGGTAGGGCTGAACTGACTTTTTAAAAAATGATTAGTATCCAAACATAAAAAAAAATTGTGATCATGTTTTGATTAAATATTCAGCTATTTAAAGAAGTGTTATTTTTCCATTCGCTGTATATTGTTAAGTCAAAAAAATATTTATATGCTGGCCAAATGTTGAAATCAAAACTCTTTATTTTAAAGAGAAGTAAATGAAAAAAAAATCTCAACTTTTATTTGTAACATTTTTTGTAACTATTCAGAACTCAGATCTTAAAATAATTTCCAGGACAAAGCAGCACATGCTAATATTTGTTTATTCAAAAGCCACTTTCTCGTGTTTACCAATAAAAAAAACAATTAAATACTTAATAATATAATAATTAAACTACCCCAGTGAAAGAGGAAAAATACACTCAAGGAGAGTTTCAAGTGTCATTACTATAATGTTTTTCTTATGTGTCGTTAATATGAAAACAATTTCAATACAATTTGCAATTTGGGCAGATATGGAAGGCATTTTTTCAAGACTAACGCAATTTGAAACCTAAGATGAGGCAGATTTAAACTGAAGGAATCACATCAGCTTGCAGTGGGAGTGGCCTTGTATGTAATATCTATCCATTCATTTTCTGAGCTGCTTATCCTAACAGGGGAGTGCTGGAGCCTATCCCAGCTGTCATCGGGCAGAAGGGTACACCCTGAACTGGTTGCCAGCCAATCGCAGGGCGCATTGAGACAGATGGGTAATTTAGAATGTCCAATTAATGCATGTTTTTTGGATGTGGGCAGGCACAGCGAGAACATGCAAACTCCACACAGGCGGGGCTGGGATTTGAACCGCAGTCCTCAGAACTGTGAGGCCAACGTGCTAACCAGTTAACCTTGCTGCCTGTATGTAATATATGTATTTATATGTTTATCTTAAATGTCGTATTGTGTATCATATCTGGCTTGGTGATTGTGATTAGACATCCTTATTAACATTTGAATGATATATATGTTGTGGCCATTGTTGATACAATTTTAAAATCCCCAGATGAACATCCATCCTTCCATTTTCTGAACCGCTTATCCTCTCAAGGGTCACGTGACTATCCCAGATATCTCTGGGTGAGAGGCGGTCTATACCCTGAACTGGTCACCAGCAAATCGCAGGGCACATATAATAAATAAAACAACCATTCACACGCTCACATTCGCAGCTACAGTTAATTCTGAGTTTTCAAAGAGCCCACAATGCATGTTTTTGGGTTTGCGGGAGGACCCGGAGAAAACCCACGCAGCCACAGGAAGAACATGCAAACTCCATATAGGCGGGGCTGGGATTTGGACTACGGTATGCAGAACTATAAGGCACATGTGGTAACCAGTCATCCATCGTACCGCCCTCCAAATGAACCGATACATACTGTATATATTTTTTTTCAATATGATTTTCATTGTACTCAGCAAGAATCCTCATGACAGGATACTTGCCATTTTGGCTCAAGCAGTCAATTTAAAATACATAAAAGTGTCATTTTCAAATGAACATTCAAAATTAAATTTATTATGAAAAACGAACTTCCTTTTACTACACTTAGACACAGATTTGAAAAACATGTGTCTATAAGGCAGTTATCAGCCCTTATTCACCATTTTGCTCAATGAATCACTATGACAACTGCATCATGCAGCCCTATTTGTAACCGCATCGCCTCATGCAAACTGAATCCCAGAGATGCTTTGATTACATATTTCAAAAGCAGCAGAGCATAAGTGTAGGGCCTCCGTTTTGAGCAAAAAGTTAACACAGGTTAAAGGAAATAAAAAGAGACAGCATTTATCATTTTGCCTTTATCTGATCAGTGTCAGGGTGAATAAATGCTTTTCTCCCCACTCTCTGATGCCTCTCTCCCTGTCTGAGAGGGCAGATTGGCATCTCAAGCAGCAAATGAGATTGGCTGCATAAATGGGACTGCTCCATTCTCCAAGTGTAAACTATGGAAACTGTGTTTACTGTTTACCAAAGAACTGTGCCTAAAGGCATCCTGGGTGCAATCAGTACTGAAAAACTGCTTTCTGGTACAGATTCTCACTTGGGTGTTTACACAGTATATTGAGTCAAATGAATGCAAAAGGTGCACTTACCTGTCATTGATGAGCCAGAGACCCAGAATGAATGTAAAAAAGACAAATGAAGAAAAAAAAGGCTTATTAATTTATGAAATCTGGATACATTTATGGCATCAAACAACACTTACCTCTATTAATATAGATATATAATTGAATGGGAAAAAAAACAAAATCCTATTCAGATCAAACATGACAAGAAAGTTGATAATAAGAGTACAGTATTGAAAATAATAGTGGAAACAAATTAAACTAGAAGCTAAACTGCAGAGGAAATACGTGCATACATATTGTTCAATGTACTGTATATTATGTACATACACTATAAAATGTCAACCATCTAACCTCTTTCAGTAGTGCGATGCAATAATCACAAATGCAGAGTACAATAGGAGGAGCTAAGAAAACAAAGGTAGAAGAAATGAAAAGAGATACAAATCATACGGGTATTTCAAAATTAAAAATGCAAGAACAATTAAGGTGTGACTCTTCTTAACTCGTTTCATTAATGTGTTGCTTTCGAAAATATCTGTTTTCATGTCAGGAAAGTACAGTAGAAGGGTTGTGGGCTGAGTGCCGGATGCTCAGTGAAACAGAAAGCGGTAGAACAGCAGCAAAAGTGTGCATAACACAATTCAGAAAAGAAAAGAATGCATTATTCTATGTTAACTCCAGCCTGTTTCTCCCGCAATCAAACAATGTATAACCAAACTCTAAATTATGCAAGACTAAGCATTCTGTTGAAAAATGTCTAATTTTTTTGTGCAAAATATTTGTTCGGGAAGGTAGAGCTGTTTATGAAACACACTGAAAACTTAAGGTCATGCATAAGCATGTTATTAACTGGAAACAATCCATTAGGAGTTCTCTTTGTGTAAAAACATATTGTATTTTTTATTCAAGCTTACTTTGAACTGGTTAACCATAAGTAGATTGATAACATAATATTTCAAGATAAACATTTTCTAGGCATGTAACAAAGAAAGACGATTCAGGTGTCATCAGAAAGATCAGGCTCATTCGTTAATGCTGTTCTGACCATCGTAATCCATTAAGTGTCATCTTGATCAGCAATAATTGAATCAATCTCTTAAGAGAAATGGTTGCTCTGAGCCCAAGCTGTGCGACTTACTGATAGTGTGCTAAGAATGACAAGGCACATTAAAATGTTCTGGAGGATGCAATGCCACCCCTCACACATCTCACCCCACCCCAGAAAAAAAAAAAAAAATGCATTTGCTGTGCTCTGCATGCACCAAGGACATGCTACCATAAGGTCAGGATCAAACATTGGTGGAATACAGAATAGGTTGTGGAGAATCTGAGAACCTGTTCATTGTTGCCTTTCTAAAGGTAAAATAGGTCTAGAAAAAAATAAAAAAGTAGAACTCTAGAAAACTTGTACAATCTCCACACTACAAAAGGGCATCTCAGGAGAAAACAAACAAGTTAAATATTGCTTTTTAAAAAACTGTAATTTTTCATCTAGTACACCCATGTATAATGCGGACCTCTAAAGTTGACCTCTAAATTCTGAAAAACCTACCTGTGGATAAATGTATTTTTCTCAACATGCCTATTTATAATGAGGAAACTCACAGTTGTGCTCATCCAGTATGTTTGATTACCCAGGCGGAATTTTAAAGAAAAGATGAAGGACCAGGCAAAACATGTTGAATTTGACTGCAATCAGATGAAAATGAACCCTCTCTGGACCAAATAAAATTTTGCAAAGAGAAAAATCTGATACTTTCAGAAAATGATACTCTGGATTTAAAATTTTGGATTATATTAAACCTGCTGCAAATTTGCAATCCCTGCCCAGAAAAGGTTAAACTGTCATCAAAAAGGGCCGTAAAATACAGAGAAAAATCCACTATCAACTAACTCCACTAACTCGGAGTTTGAACATCTTGTGTGTCATATAAATGAGATTTCAACCCAAAAAATTAGCCCAAATTCTCAGTGTCAAAACGCCCGGGCAAATCTGAACCCGTGTTGACCAGGTAGCTGGGTCAATCTGAGCGAAGCCGGATGCACACGGGCCGGTGGCGAGAGCCGCTGTCCACTTTGACTTAAGTAGTCAGTCGTAGTCATTGAGGTCCGAGCACGCACATTCGCGAGTGCTTCTCAAGATTGTGTTTTGTTATTTTTCCTGTATTTTCTTTGCCATAGTCCCAAAAAAAAGACTGCGCTGCTACCAGCAGAAACAGAAAGTTGAGCAAATTATAGTGGATGTAAGGAAGGAGATAATCGCTAGGTACAAAAATGGGGTGTGCTTGTTACGGCTCTTGCTCGCTAGTATTGTATTTGCGTATTGTAACTAGCTTGACTATATATATATATATATATATATATATATATATATATATATATCTTTTTCTGCTTGTCTTGTGAATTAAATGCTGTTAAGTCAGGCATGAAGCCTAGAGCATGCACAGAAAGCCCGTCACGGTCAGCAATCGATCCAAGTGTATGCATGCAAGATGAATTTGGCTGCCAATAAAATAGTTTGGGTGTGTTAATCCAACAAAGAGTCAAACATGGTCAGAAAATAAGATGTTTGCACACATTTTACAAGTCAAGTCATAATTGACTGATTGCAATAGTTCAGTTTCTTTCTTTCTTCAGTACATGTTAATGTTTTCAATGTTTTTAAATCTCTAGTCCCACTCTCCTGCCAATTTGGATATAAAATTTGGCAATAAAGAATGTAGATTTGATTTTCCTTCAGAGTGACTAATAATAAAGGGACATGATTTCTCCATACAATAACTCCATCTGTATTGTAAAAATATGTAATTTTTATTCCATCGCCCATTCCCCATATAATCACCTATCCATTTTCCGTATCACTTATCCTCACAAGGGTCACGGATGACCTGGAGGCTATCCCAGTTTACTCTGAGCAAGAGGCTAGTTACATTCTGAAATGCCTCCGAGCCAACCGGAGGACATATATAGACAACTATTCAGATTCACATTCACGCCGATGGACAATTAAAAGTCAGCAGTTAACTACCATGCATGTTTTTGGAATGTGGGGGGAAACTGGAGTACCTGGAGAAAACCCATTCAGACACAGGGAAAACACACCAACTCCAAGCCAGATTTGAACCTGGGTTGTCGGAACTGTGATGCAGATGTGCTATTAACTGAATGTCTCTTGTTCTTTGTTCTTATTAGTTTGTTTGTTCTTTGTTTTGAACGTCATACCAGGGTGGCACAGACTGGCAGAGACAAATTCCCTATGTGTTGCTACATACTTGGCCATTAAAGCCGATTCTGATTGAATCTTCGTTAAATTTGAAATGGCTGGACACTTACAAGCTCTTCTCATTCTTGGCATATGCAGCAGTATGTGTACACCACCTTCATGGTGGTAAGCTATTAAAACATGCAAGTAGTAAAAGGTGGAAGTGGAAGAAACATGCAACATAAATTGGACATGGTAGAAGTAATGGCGGCACGGTGAGCGAGTAATTAGCACATCCCCCTCACAGTTCTGAGGTCCCAAGTTCAAATATGGCCTTCCTATGTGGAGTTTATGTGCTCTCCCTGAGTATTCTTCACCCCTGCCCCCCACATTCCAAAGACATGCATGGTATCTTATTTGATTACTTTTAATTCTCCATAGGTAGAATTGCTTTTTCTCTAAACATGCCCTGACATTCAGAGACAGGATGGATGGAAGGGAGGGTTGATGGTGGATTCTTAACCTGGCAAGTGAACATATTAATTAGTAAGCAACTGAACTGCAACTTCCTTTGTAGAATGTGACTTGTGGAATATCACAAGTTTGGGGGAAGTTTGGACAACATAATACAACTATAATATTTCTAGAAATATTTAAATATTGTATTTTATTGCAAAGTCAAATTTAAGGAAGCAGGGACAGGAAATTCCCAGTGCTCAACACATTGTTTTAGAACAATAATTTGGGTGGAACTCCTCAAAATTGAGAAGACTTTAGCTATTAAGACTGTTATTATTCATATAAAAGTTGTATTAGATATTGTTAGTTATCAATACTGCTTATTGACCTGAGTTTTTACTGATTCCTCTACCTACAGCTGTTAGCTGAAGGAATGAAATGGTACAAATGTGTTTGTTTTTGTTAACTTTTTTTTTAATATATTAGACCAAAAATATAGCATGTCCAGTAAATTATCACAATATATAATATATCATTGGTGGTAGTGATGCCAAAATTATATCTTTTTAATTGAAATTGTGATTTCAGACAATGCAACCCTGTGAGCACCAACTGTAGTATCCCGTCAAGATCATCAATCAGAGGTGGCATTCTATCTGTGAACAGGTCACGCAAACCAATCAGATAGGAGTTTAAAAAAAAAAAAAGCACAGGCCCACCCAACTTCCCTGCTTTTCCAAATGCCATGTGCTAAGTTAATTTGCTCAGTGGCCGCACTTTGAATTGGCATATCTAAATGAGACAGTAGGTGAGCATAGGAACACATCTAGCAATAAATTGAGCACTTTGGCTGAAGTTTCTTCGGCATGACGGAAAATACAGCAAACATATTATTGATTGTCTAGGCGGCCAGAATGGAAGAATTGGACAATTTCCTTGGCACACGTCAATGCATGAGTTCCACACCAGACCTGAAGGGCTTTACTTATGCCTGAATTCACTCATGTTCACAATCAATCAACAAGACACAGGCAGCACAGTCCATATAGAGCAGATTAATCCAAATGATGTTAGATCTGCACTGACGTTAACTCGCGACAGAAGCAACTACTGATCAAATCTTTGCTGGAGATGGGGAATAGTTTTGCATTTCAGAATTAGTAGCAAGCTATCTGTCAGATGGGGAGGACAGTCTGTGGGTGCAGGTGCACATCCAGTGGAGTTGGCAGAGTGGCAACAGGCTGCTCGATGAGGGAGTGCTTTGTGAGGAACACCAGAATGCTGTCCAACCACAGAGCATGGGGGAACCAGAGTAGTCCCACAAAGGTGAGTCCCACTGACGGAGCTAGCAGTAGCAGCAGGCAGGTAAAAGCTGTAAAAACGACTGATTCATGGTCACTGAGGGACTGTCTGGCGACCAGTTCAGGGTGTAATCGGCCTCCTGCCCAATGATACCTGGGATAGGCTTCTTGTAAGGACAAGTGACTCAGAAAATGGACGAATGGATCTTACATTGGAAAAAAAAGATTGTAAATTTGAACAAATTATTTACTACCGCAGAGAAACACAAATGTGTACTGCTGAGTACTGGTATCAATTCTGAGGTATCAAGACTTGGTACTGTAACAGTTCAAATGTGAAAGAAACCCATCACTTTACATAACATATCTGTGATTGGTTGAGAGTGAACATTTATTGATTTGAAATATCAGATATTCAAATATAAGATATTCAAAATTATTATTATTATTATTATTACATGTGGAATGCAATAACATGACACTAAGATACCACAGCAATGGAATAACACAAAACTAAATATGTACCTGATATTCGTTTAGTTGTTATCATTGTCTATAGGAGCTTGATAAAACAACAGAGACTGAGAGTTGAAGGTTTGGAAGATAGAGCGTGTGCAATGCCAAAATCAAATAGAACCAGATGGTCCCCAGAATGAGTATCGCCGAGAGCAACCTACCTTCCCCCTTCACAATTTACAGTCTTCATGCTACCACACCAAACCCCCACCGCTAAAACGATACAATGGCAATGTTTTCTACATTGCATGATTAACACCATTAAGGTACCCATTAGGCTTTTACCTTAAAACACATTTCCATTTCAATAGGTGTAATCTTGAAAAGCATGAAAAAAAAAAGATTACATAAACAAGGGAAACAGTTTATTTCCCAGAATGAAGCAAAGTAATGAGTGGGAACAATGTTTCGTACACAAACACAAACACACACACACAAAATGCATACAAACACATCCCACATTTACACTGAGAGGAGACGAACTTGTTTTTATCTGGTGTCAAGGAAACCCTTGAATCACTCAAGAATAGTTAGGCCATATTGTTGAAACACATCACCAAAATTCACTGAAACTCCAACGAATACAATTGAAATATAATCATGTTATATTTTTTTAGCTTTAATCTTTCGCTTGTGTGTCACTCAGAAAAAAATGCTTTCACACAATTTTAATATGCCAGATAGAGGATAATTCTACATCAAAATAAATACTTTGTTACTAGTTCCAAAACCTCTAAATGTGGTCGGACTGTAACACATTAACCTTTGGGGAATTATTTTGTCCATTAAAGGGAAAAAAAGAATGTGCATATGACAAATCTTCTTTGCTGAGTGAGTAGTGGAGTGTTTTGGTCAATACTAGCCATAAGGGCCTCAGGAGGGGGTCGAGAGATGGGATAACCTCTCCAGTTATTGTTGTTTGAGAGGCCACTGAGTCTCTTGATCCCTGGGTAATCTCCAGCTATCTGTCTGAGTTATCACCTCTCCTGAAATAGGTCATCCCGCCAAAGTCCACCTTTTAGGGTGACCCCCCCCCCATAAAGAAAAAAAAACAAAACAGAGTCACACAAAAGCAAAATATATGTTAAATATATGTTAAAATATAATTAGCATTATAATATAAAGTGACAAAACATATTATTATATAAATATGAGATGGAATAATTCAACAAAGATAGCCCCAAGAAATATTTTTTTTTCCATTTGTGTGTATACTCTCAAACCATATTGTCTTTGTATTAGAATGCTGGCCAAACATTGGTGCATGTTCACTGGTTTTATCTATCCATTCATTTTCTTTGCTGCTTATACTCACAAGGGTCACGGGAGTACTGGACCCAATCCCAGCTGTCAACGGGCAGGAGGCGAAGTACACCCTGAACTGGTTGCCAGCCAATCGCAGGACACGTAGAGAGCAGCCACACTCACAATCACACCTAGGGGCAATTTAGAGTGTCCAATTAATGTTGCCTGTTTTTGGGATGTTGGAGGGAAACCGGAGTGCCCGGAGAAAACCCACACAGCCACGGGGAGAACATGCAAACTCCACACAGGGAGGGTCGGGATTGAACCGGAGACCTCAGAACTGTGAGTCCAATGCTTTCCAGCTGCACCACCGTGCTGGTTTTAAAGATTCATAATTTTAATAAAAATATATTTATATCAAGATCTGTCTATTAATTGTCTCAAGTGAATTAGTTGAAAATTTACAAACAACCATACTTTGATTTCTTTTATGTTATCTTTCACTCCATTGTAAAATTGTGGGATTACTATTGGTGACGTATTTCCCCACATGCGATTCATACTGTTTGTCAAAAATTTGCTGTATTTCCAAAATGCTGGCTTTTCAACTGTTTTAAAAGGGGGTATCGTTTTTTTTTTCTCTGGTAACATTGTGTCGGTGCAATATTCCGATTGTATTTACCAAAGCACTTCATGAGGCAGTGAGTGTTTGAGGTTGGGATAAAAACTGATTCACCTCGCTATCCGGGTTGATGCCGAAATATGCGTCCATAGGTCCGTTACGTTTCGTTGTGCGAATTGGACTAACCACCTATGTTCAATATTATCTTTAGTACATGCCATTGGCCACAAAATAAAATGACAGTGGGCTTTAGTTTTGACGTCCTATTCTGAATTATTATCTCACACCAGCTGCGAATATGTGTTTATAGTTTTGTGTCTCAAATGATATTTCATGATTTGGAACATATTTTCTGAGGATTCTAATTTTGTAAGCATTTTCAGAATTGGAACATGAGAGTCAGCAAATGGCTGCCTACCAGTTCAGTGTGTACCCCGCCTCTGGATAGGCTCCGGCATGCCTGTGACCCGAGTGAGGATAAGCGGAACAAAAATGGATGGATGGATTTAACAGATCACACCTCGAGTCCCACGGATAAAACAGCAACTAGTTGTTGGAGGAATGCAAGCCTGCATTTGCAGTCGAGGAGCCCTTGAGCAAGATCCCAAACCCCATCCGTGTGATCTGGTTGTTTGTTTGGTGAATGACACAAATACATGGCAGGATGTGTTAATTTCCCATTTGAGGATGGATGGAATTATGGATGGATAAACAAGCAAACACACACACATAGATAAAGCCTTCTTAAGCCGTATGACATTGTTTTTAAATTGAAATTCATTTTATCAACTATAGTACAATGTATATAATGTTTAGACTTTATACCGATCATATTAGCATTCAGCTTTCATGACATAATTCCCAATTCAATCAAATACATCATTGCTCGGCACGACAAAAATACTCGTGTGTCTTGTGACGTACCGTACAGTACACATCTGACCACCAATCGAGTCATTAAAAAAAAAAATAAAACGAGTAAATAGGTTTTGATGTGGGTGAAATAATATATTACTTTGTACAATAAAGTAATATATTTACAGTAAGTTAGCACCCATTATTTCTGTCTCATTGTCATGTTTGTTTGACTTGAGTGAGAAAACAATGTATTTGTTCTGTCTGTCACTATGCTTCACTGTCATAAATATTGTGAATATATATTTTTTTAGCAATGAAGTGCACAAGTATCTACAGTAAAGGAACAGGTCAGTTAAAAAGACATATTGCTCCATCTTGTGATCAGATTGGTGATCGGTTATCATTTTTTTTATAAACTTGCTAATCAGTGATCGGCTCAGAAAATCCTTATTGTGCAAAGGTGAATAATTTTAATAATCATATTAATCAGGAGTAGGCAAATTCCATCCAGTGCATCACTCACTGAACAAAATAGGTAATCGTTTGCATCACTTAGCATGAATATATCCATTGAATGAAGATGGAGTGACTGACCCATCAAGAATGCTACAGTCTGACGCCATGCATCAAACACCAAAAGTAACCATTTGCGGGAAAACTCACATGATTTTGACCTAAAATTGGTGTCACAGTGGATGGGTGAACAAATTGTGTCCCATAATGCTGTGCTTTATATCCATTACATCACTTGCTATTATGTAGTTTACATCCCGGTCACACTGCAACACTGTGGACCATTGTCTTGAGGTTTGGTGGAAAACGGGCAGCATCGGTCATGATTAAAAGATCAATTCATCATCCAAACTACTGGCGCCTGACAGCATTTTCAGTATCATAAAAAGGTCTTTCTGGTGGCCTTCTCAAAATTGCATCCTCACAGAACACTGGACAACAAAATAGTTTTCATGTGTTATCATCATAGAGTATAGCATTATCCCTTATTAACATCCTTTGAGAAATGAGGAAGGCATACAACCATAGTTTCAATGTGTGTTTTAATTGCATTTCACCACAAATTAGCTAAAAAAAATGTACATTTAACATAGTCTGTTAACTGCTGATGATAATGGCACACTTAGTACTGATGGTGCAGCCTTAGTTGACCTCCTGAAGACACAAAATTGGGTCTACAAGTAAAGTAAATTCAATTGTAGCTACTCTGCCCCAAAAGTGCACATTTTCTATGGGAGCTGTGTCAGTTAATTGGCAGTGACTGGCTCTAGTTAATAAAAAAAGAAGCAAAACAAAAGGGATGAATCAACTGGATCTTATTACTCTATGTGCTGTATTGATGTAGCTTAAAAAATACACACTCATGCGCACACACACACAAAGGTAGGCGGTTGCACTGACCGAAACAATTTATGTTATGTGAACCCTCATCAAACTTGGAGGGGCCTAATTTTTGCTGGAGATAACAGTTTTTGACAGTCCCACCCACATTTCAAGCCTTGGGGATGTAGAGCAAATGCAAAAATAAAGCTGCAAGCCTCCTTTTTGCTGCATATGCCTGATATTTGCACCATCACTTGCAGCGGTGTGGAGGTTTGTGGAAGGCCATCTGAATAGGTTTGGAAATGAGGGGGGGCATGGGCCATGAAGAGCGAGTCATGAAGATGAATGCCTTACTTTTAAGATAGCAAATTATTTGTTTTGGTGGGGAGAACATCCATCCATTTTCTGAGCTGCTTATCCTCACAAGGGTCATGAGAGTGCTGGGGCCTATCCCAGCTGTAATTGGGCAGGAGGCAGGGTACACCTTTAACTGGTTGCCACCTAATCGCAAAGCACATGTAGACAGACAACAGTCAAACTCCACAAAGGCGGGGCTGGGATTGAACCCAGGACCTCAGAACTGTGAGTCCAACTCTCTACAACTGCACCACTGTGCAGCCGTGAGGATAACAAAATGGCCCATTTCTTAAGTGGATATAAATTGTACGTGTCTGATGTGAGTGCAGTCTAGACGCTCAGGTTGCGCGTATCCGATCTATATGTCTTCAAAAGGCATAACTGTCACAAATGTTCGACAAAACAGACACGCGTGACAAGCAATGGCAGACAAAGGAGCAGAGAGCAGACAGTGGCGAAAAAAAGGATGCATTAGAATTTGATAAATATATGTGGGGAGTGGTGAGTTCAAGCAGAAAATCTTTGAATTGTCACAAATGCTTTATAACTGAGACATATGTATGGGGGAATATTTATATCCCTAAAAACTCGGCACCTCATGTTTGTGAGCATGTGCAAGTTCACGTCTTGTTTAGTGTGTATGTGTGTTCTTTCATAGACATTCATACATAGGATAAGTCATGTCTTTTCATCTACATAAAAAGATCACCTTGAACAAAAATTTTAAGTAGCTCTGCAATGTGAATGGAGCCCTAGACTACCACATTAGGAGTAAACATATACACATCCAAAAGCGGTTCAAAAGTTACAGTATTTTAAAAGTGCTGCACAGTTCCATTCCTGGTATGAGCAGTTTGTTTGTTTTTGGTTGTTTGTTTTTTAGTCATTTGTTATGACTGCAGCCTCAGCAAAAGGACACGACCTCTCTTTCCACAGTCATAGTAGCGACTAGTGAGAGTGTTCCTTTAGTTTTGGGCAAGCCTAATTTGTTACAAATGGATAGGTAAGAATGACAACTAGGTCAGCCTGTCAGCATCAAAAGTGGGTGTGGGGATTCATTCAAACTGACTCGAAAAAGTACTCTGCTGGCTCTCGTGGGCCTACCGGGCTTCTTGTGTCATAGTTTTCCTTTTAATCAATGACAGTATGATAAATTAGTCTCTTTTTGCGTGTGTGTGTATTACATTTGTAATTTCGGGAGAAAAAAAAAACATCATGTAATCAACCCGTAGATCTGCTATTTATCAAAACAAATAAAACATGATTGGGGAGTCCGAGATCCTCATTTCCAGGTTTGTTCATGTGAAGTTCACAAAGGGACTTGTGATGTTTATTTCAGAAACACAGTAAATGTTGATATTGTCCAACATGGCTGCCCTCTGAAGTAGGTGAGAAACGATGAATGCGTCTTGCTTAATTATTATTCCAAAAATGCAATACTAATTCGGATTTTGGCACATAAAATATATGCTTCCCCAAAATTATGCTGCATTTCCTTCCCCTTTAACAAGGCCTGCTTTTTGTTAACGAAATACTGTAAGGTCAAGTGAGGAATGGTCTTGGTTTATTTTTTTTTTATTTATATGATATAATCATACGGAGGTCTGTGGCAAGGACAGAAAACAACTCATTATGGAATAATGATCATTATCGAAACATCCTTCGAGTCCCTTTGTGGCCGACTATGGTGTTGAGACAGATGAAGGCCAAAATGAACCCAAGGCAGTATTAAGAAAAATGAGGTTATTAGCCCCAACTTTATGAACAACAATTATGGAGGAAAGGTGAGCACAATGGATTTATATCAATGTTTCTAAATAAAAGATTACATTTTCAAATCCTGCCTTGTCTTTAAGAAAATCTATTGTCTTTTGCTGTGGCTTAAAGCCTTTGACAGAATCTCTCAAATAAACACTAGTCAGATTGTTTCTTTGAACATATCAACATCCACAGAGGATTCTAGATGGTTTAAGTGTTGCGCTTCGCTGCAAAAGGTTGGGGGTGCTTTGGCACTGTGCTTCACTTTACTAATTAAAGTCTAAACAGTGCATGCATAAAAAAGATGGCAACTGCCATTCAGTTTTGACACCAGAATGAATGATGGAATTACAGTCAAGTCAGACGTCCAACTTTTCTATCAATGCTCTGATCTAGTCACACTGGAGCAGAACAGACCAGGAGAAGCTTATCCATGCTTTCATCTCAAGTAGATATGACTATTGTAATGGTCTTCTGACTGGCCTCTCCAAAAAGATCATTAAACAGCTGCAACTTGTTCAGAATGCTCCAGCTCAGGTTGTAACCAGAACAAAGCGGTCAGAGCATATAACTCCAATCCCAAAGTCCTTGGACGGGCTTCCAGTCAGCTTTAGAACAGATTTTAAAGTTCTGCTCCTGGTCTATACAGCACTAAATGGTTTCAGTCCTGAATAAATGAAAGCAATGCTTATAGAAAACAAACTCATTAGAGCTCTGAGATCAACTGACTCAGGTCTAATAGTGGAGTGCAAAGTTTAAGGTAAATATGTACACAGCTATTATGCTGAAAAAAATGGAATTAAGTTGCCAACAGAGGTGACAAATGTCTGTGTTTTCAAATCCAGATTAAAAACTCATTTTTTCATGTGTTTTAGAGTACTTCCATTTTTCAGTGATATATCTTACACTAAAAGCTGTTTTAATTGTAGTTAAAATATTTGTATTTATTTATTTGAATGCTTTTAACCATGTAAACCACATTTAGTTACCTTGTGTATGAAATACGATTATACGAATAAATTTGCTTTGGTTTGGAAAAAAAAGAAAGCTTAATGAAATTGTGGTTGTGTTTTAATGGGACAAACAAGGAAAGCATGAATTGACACAGAAGGGGATAAAAATAAAAATGCACACTGTGGTGCAGAGATGTGAATCCGTTGATATGAAAGGTATAAGATCCTATAGCTATACGGGAAACAGGAATTTAAAGTTAAAAGCACAAGTAAAACAATACAACATCAGCATTTTGATTTGCGGTTCACTACAATCGGGTAAAAATAAAAGAACCACATTTTGTAAGTTCTCCTGAGAGAAAATCGAATCAATACTAGTTGGCATTTAGAGCCAGTCATACAAGTTTATGAGCGTGATTCCAGAGAGATGCAGTGAGGAGAACAATGTGACGCCAAAAGTCAAATGTGCAAAGACAGGAACACCTTGCAGAAGCCAAAGAATGTGTGGAAATCAGCTGACCACATCCACATGATATTCTAGCAGAACAGAACAGTCCACCTCCCCACTATGTGGCTCACTGACAGAAAGTCATGACCACAAGCTGTCAACCTTCCACACAAAAGCCTGGAGCAAATAGTGACATGATCACTTAAATGTCTGCGTAGAGCATGACTCTCACGAGATCTTGACTCCAGGGAAACTACTAAACCTAGGAACTAGGTTAACAGTTCAAAAAGGTCAAAAGTGATTGTCTTCTGTGCATGGAAGCTTCACGGAGAATTACTTCAATCACACGTAATTGAACTCATCATATATTTTTGTGATAAGTAATTGTTAAAATGTATTAAGATTTGTGCTGAACTAAACTACAGCATCCCATGCAATTACCTGGCCATTTTTTTTTTTTTGATTTACAGTTCTGAAAATAGAAATGTCTTCAATCAATGTCAATATTATGCAGCTACATTAGCAGTTACAACCAAATACTGTCCATGAAAGATCAGTCTATGATTGTATGGTAATGCTTGGAGGATAGGAAGAAGTACTTTTACAGTATGTGCTTCTCATGCATCTAGCCATCCATCCATTTTCCAAGTTATCCACACAAGGGTCCCCGGAAGTGCTGGACCCTGTCCCAGGTAATTTCGGGTGAAAAACTGACTATACCCTAAACTGGTCACCAGTCACTCACATCTATATCTCTGCAAAATAAATTATATGCTTGTCATATTATGGGGTCTTTAAACTATATTGTTTATAACAAACCCAGTGACCAATTTCTGCAACATGTACAACTCTATAGAACAATGATTCCCACCCACTACACCCACACGTTGTTGGCCAGAACAATGAATCATCTGGGCGGATGATGTGCACCGTAGCTAACCTTGCCCAAATATGAATGGGACAATGATATAAATGATCGAATAGAATTCCTCACAGCAACTATATCTAATAGTTGACCTTCAATATAAGACAAACTTTGAATTGTATTGGAAATGAGCACAATGAATTACCGGTAGTATGCTGTGAATGTATTTTAACATATGCACTGAGGCCATTGTGGAGGAATAAAAAAATCAATGCAACTCTTTAGGGAACATTGCACCATATGTGGATAGCTCTAATATCAATGGCCATGTACAGATACTGTATGTTGGATTGTAATACATTCACTTTTTTTGCCCTTTTCAAGACAATGATTACAAATACCACCCAATAATAATGGAATAATTATACCGATGCATGGAATATCTAAGCAAAATGGCAGGTCATCTGAATTTACTAAGTTAAAGACAATAGCTGATTACATTGCAATTTATTATTTGAGCTGGTACTACAGTCAAGCATTTATTCAAATTCTCACATTATTATCCATTCCTTGCAGCTTGTCTTTTGCATCCACCAGTTTGAATAAAGAAAGATATTTGTTTACATTTCAGCCCTGAAGCACAAAAATGTGTGTGTGCATGCATGTGTGCGTGTGTGTGTGTGGTGAATACATTATTCACTTCTCTCTTTGATAACCTTGAGCTTTTGTGAGACTGACAAAAGATAAAGTTCGCAGTACTGATCCCATCACAAGCACACATGCTAGAAATAAACCAAAGAGTCTCTTAGGTTCTGGCCCAGAGGTGGGTAAACTACAGCCTGGTGTCTAAATCTGGCCCGTTGACCATTTCAATCTGGCTTGCCAAATACTGGTAAAAAAAATGTTTGAATCATGTCAAAATAATGACTACATTAATTGGTCCTTGTCTTAAATGCCAAGTGGTTCCACCAGGTTGTGCTGTAATGCCCACTGGTCTTACCAGGTGGTAGATCTAGTGTTACATTGAGTTGACTTTGGCTGCTCAGTTCCTACTCTGCTTCAGATCAGAACACTTCAGCCACTAGTAGTGGACTAAAGATAAGATATGCCAACTGTGAATCCTGAGCAGTGAACCTACTACTTTAGGAAAGAGAGAAGCAAAGCATTAATTACCTCAACAGGGTAACCAGGCCAGAGTCACGTATGGGCTGTGCCTGGCTGGCACACATGGGCGCAAGCCTGGCTCCAGAGGTAGGCCCCAGTGACCCGTCCCCGGGCAAGGGATACTTCAATCCACTTATATTACTCATCATAAGGGTCTTTTTGCCGTGCTTTGCCTGGTCCCTCACCTAGGACCCGTTTCACATGGGTGAACCAAGGATGGGTGTGAAGCCCCCGACAACTTAGCTCCAATGATCATTGGGACACACAAACACCTCACTACGAGAAAATTATGGCTTCTAGGAGGAGAGATATAAATATTTCCACATTAATACATGAATCCAAGTGCTTTAAATGGCAGAGTGAACACAGTGTAACTGTGAATACTGGCAAAGCATGGGAAGGCCAGAATGGAAACAGAACGCTCATCTTTGACTTGACAATCAGTAGCCATCCATTAAATCTGTCACCGCATGTGTCATTTTTGTCAGCCCTGTCGTAAATCGTCCCTTAAATGACCATGATGTTCTACTTTTGTTAGAACTCTTTGAGATAGGTGCTGATTAATTTCACCAGTGTTTCCGGTAACTGTAAGGCTGCTGAAATGTACTGTTATAGTAGCATTTTATGACCTCCAGTTCCCTTTACTGCCTGACCTTTTTAAGAGGGCTCCCTTCTGGGGAAGGCCATCTGCCAACATTTCCTTGATTGATGATGGGGAACTTTATTGAACTATTTGTTTTAGATGCCAGAAGAAAAAAAAAAAAAAAATCGGACTACTTTCTCCTTTTACAGTTGCAGTTCCCAATCTCTGATGTTTTTACATTCGGATATGTCTAAAATGTTTCAGCTCATCAAACAAATTTTAAATGTCAGTAAGACAAACCATGTTAACGTAAAACGTCGTTCCAAAAAGATATTTATTTGATAAAGGACTAAAGAAAATAGATGGATGGATGGATTGTTTTCTCTTAATAAAACAATAAAATTCAACCATCAAAATTAGCATGAATAGACAAAATATTTTGGTGTGATGAATATGCAAAAAAATAAATGAATTCGGAAAGGGGCATTTTTCTTCCGACAGAATTGTAGATAATTATTTTAACAAGAAGGAAATACACATTTATGAATTGCTTTCAAGAATATCCATCCATCCATTTTTAGACGCTTATCCTCACAAGGGTCACGGGAGTGCTGGAGCCTATCCCAGCTGTCAACAGGGAGGAGGTACACCCTGAATTAGTTGCCAGCCAATCACAGGGCACAAGGAGACAGCCAACAGTCGCAATCAAACCTGGGGACAATTTAAAGTGTCCAATGTTGTATGTTTCTGGGATCTGGGAGGAAACTGTAATGTCCGGAGGAAACCCACACAGACACGGGAGAATACGCAAACTACACACAGGCGGGTCCGGGATTGAACCCGGGACCTCAGAATTGTGAGGCCAATGCTTTACCAGCTGCATCACCGTGCTGCCCTTTCAAGAATATCGAAAAAATAAAATACTCTACACATACACCCACACACACACACGCACACACACACACACGCACAGGCACACACACACATTTATATATATAGGCAGCACAATGGAGCAGTTGTAAAGCTTTGGGCTCACAGTTCTGAGGACCGGGTTTCAAATCCTGTGCGTCTGTTTTCTGTCTCCATGTGCCCTGCGATTGACTGGCAACCAGTTCAGGGCGTACCCTGCCTCAGCTAGCACAGCTAGCATTGCCTCCGGCTCTCCTGTGACCCTCATAAGGATAAGCAGCTCAGAAAATGGATGAATGGATATAATACACATTTAGGATTTGCTTTCAAGAAAAAGTAAAAATATGGCAGACGGGAAACGAGACAAATTGGTGGACAAACTAAATCTATTCAAATGCAATTTGTTGACGTTATTCTTCAAGGCATCAAATGAACCTGAAAGTACTATGCAAGGCCACACACACACACACACACACACACACACACACACACACACACACACGCACAAGCACACCTATGCACACACACACACACTGTACTGTTCTTCTGATAAAATCCTCCAAAATAATAATTTCCAAGATAGGTTACCATGTTACATTTAGGCCATGTGCAGCTCACTAATTTGACAGTCTGCAGCCATGACTTCATTTCTCCACATGATTTTTACACAGTTTTTAAACAATATTATGGATGAACTATTTTCCTGAAACTTGCTTTGCTGGTAACACGACACAAGCTTAAGCATTAAGCATTCAAGTCAGCAATAGCAGAACTTGAGACTGTGATCAAATTGGTCACATATGATCCCTTATATTCCAGCTTGTGTGATTAAAAATTTCATTTTGTCACAGTTGTGCCAGTGCATGTTTTAATGGGTGAAAGTCAGCTTTTAGTTCCACTCCGAGTGAGTGATCGAGCGGGTGAATGAATGACACAGACAATGAGAGAGAAAGAGCGAGAGAGACAGAGAGAGCGAGAGAGAGTTATGATGCCATTTCATTCATCATTCCATTGAGATCCATTTGAGCTAAAAGATGCCTTGTCCTCCAACTGCGAAGAAGTAGTGGCGAAAAGCAACAAAGAAGCGGCATGAACCAACAAAGAAGAATGTCCACAATGATGTGCTTGTGCCCAATGGCAGCAAGAAAAGTGTGTCTTAACTTTGTTAAAACGAGAGACAGGTCACGTTAGTGCAACACTTGGAATACGATTATATCATGGTTAGTGGGCTTTCTTGATGAGTAGCATCTGACACGCTCCGAGCCTCAACCGACACCACATGGAGTTTCTTTGAAGTCAACTCTCAGCCAATTGGGTGAATGAAAGAATAAAATAATTATCTGCTTAGATTGAGATGGCCAACAATGTTGAACAGTTGCTTGCACTTTTACACTGAGGGCTTTGTGTGCTTATTTTAGTCTTCACACAAATATTAGCACCAATAGACCAAAAAAAGAAAAAAAAAAGAAAGCTTAATAGTGAGCTAAAACTTTACTATAGCAAATCTCACAAACGTTGTCAAACTATCCATAACCTTGTGCCTCATCATTGGGTAGAGAAAGGAATCACCAGGAATCAGGAAGTCCAGTTAAAAGTTGCACAGATTAGCCAGGGGACGTGATGAAACAGTACCCAATCACTATTTTAATAATGCTACATTTACGTTTTAGCTGAAACATAAAATTAATTAAGATCAGGTCAATTTGGGTAATTCCACGCACTTTTACTTCATAGGTTTGACATCATTACTGGTTATAAAGAATCTTGAGTCAAATGTTTATTTTAATATATGCTGTGGGCTGCTGGGAAAATGGATGTTCATAATGTGGACACCCTTTATTTAAAGCATGCAAATGTTTTTTGATTTGTTTTTTTATACCCAGGCTCGTAAAAGAATCGGATTCATGATGTTGATGCCTAAACCTACTTATTGTATGTCTGTCTAAACCTTGTTTATAGCATAGACATAATGAATGAAGATAGTATATAAGCAAAGCTAAAAAGCCAAGACTCCTTCCAAGAGGACTGTATAGGAAAACAAACTATCATTAAAATAAAGTGAGACTGAAAAAGTGGGTTGTATAAGTGCTACTAGTACAAGTTCTTGAAAAGCTCTGTATAGTATCTAATGTCAATCAACTTCGAACAGTACGCATCATAAGTACCATCTTTAGCAAGCACATCCCCCATTAAGGGGTCAACAAAATCCAATTTCTCATGATCAATCAGCTGCTGCTAAATTAAAATGTGAATTGTATCTTTTATTAATTTTCATGGCTGTGTGTGAAAGCACTATCCTCTAGTCCCAGATGAGGGGAAAAAAAACAAGTACGGTAATTTTGCAAAAAAAAAAAAGGTTTCTTCAGCATGGTAAGGTGAGTATAGCAAGGATAATCAAGGTCTTGTGAAGCTCCAGCTCACAAGAAAAGAAAATGCAGCAAAGACTTAAATTTTAGTCTGAGTGCAGTTCTTTATTTAGATGCCCCGTTTTAATGGCAGCCACTCTACCTCTTCATCCTTTGAGCCCTCTGAAGGTGAATACTAAAGTAAGTATGATTTAAAGTAACAGCCATTTGAAGAGTGAAATTTATGGCAAAAATCTTAAATATATAGAGTATCTGAATATGAATATAGTAAGTGACATAGTAAAAACATAAATGTCAGTTGTGGCCAAACAAAGATATCACATATTGTGCTTGATGATGATATATGACAGAACTGATCGAAGCCAGATGAAGGAAATGTTCTTATTCTTTTCTAAATTTATCAATTATGAAATTGCTCTGCACCGTATACTACTGATCAAATGTTTCTAGTTCTATCATCTAGCCATCCATCCTCATAATGCCAGTATCATTCAGCATCTAATCATCTGTTGCACTGCATTTTTTTACTTCTAAAAGAGGACACATGATGGAAACAACAACACAAAAAAAAAAGGAAACAGATGTAGTTGAGTCTCGGGTGCCTGCCCCACACATCAAATGTGATTTTCCAAAACCATTTCTGTCAGCAAGCTGTCCAGGTTTTGGCCCAATTATGAGATCACCGTATTTCATAACCCCTATACCAAGCTTTTGCACTCATGACCGAGCAGCCAAGCTGGGAGAAGATCCGCCGTTTTCTTTCCTCGCACCTATCTTTCCGACCGTGTTCCCTTTTATGTGTCATTTTCCCATTACTTCCTGGGTCTGCCTCTATTGATGCTGTCTGTGATCTCAGTGTGGACAGAGCCCGTTCACATCATGATGCTGCTCAGCTATCTCACTTTCTCTCTCTCTCTCACACACACACACACACACACACACACACACACACATCAAATCAGTGTAAAGAGATTGATTTTGTGTGGTATGATTTTGGTGAAAGCAACATAGATCGAGCTGTGCACAACCTAACAGAGCTTCCCATGAACGTTTTTTTTTTTGGGGGGGGGTTTGAGGGGGGGAAAGAGGGAATGGGAATAGGGTATTTAATATACAGACGTTCTTTTTCTTAAAGCCCAAGTGTCATCACTATAAACATTCAAAAATCAATATTGTCGTGAAAAATACATATAACATTATTCACTTCAATGTCTATACGAAAAAATAAATGTGAGCGGAGAGCACGTCATCCATGCGCAAAGTTTCAGAAGTGTCATTCCTTATATCCAAGTGGTCGCCATATTGGCTGCATCCTCCGTCCGTGACGTCACCTGGACATTCGCCAATGAAAACACACGGTGCACCCAAACCATGGGAGACAAACGTGCCCCTTCTTACACGGAAGCTCTTTTCGAAAAGGAGAACACCACACAACCGAGTGAAGTTACCAGGGAAATATTACACGATTGTTTCGAGCCCTCGGGGCAATATTACACTATTGTTTCGAGCTATATTCAGATGATATGCGATCACGGCCAAACCGCATACGAGTCCGATCCACTTACGCGGCGAAGATGAGCCATCATGGCTCATCGCAGCCAGCCGGTGTGGCTTATGACGGAGTCGAGCGGTGCTGCTTTAGGGGGCTGTTCATAGACGCCGCAGTACGCAATGAACAACACAGTCAAGCCGGGACGCTTTACTGCACGTGGCTAAGTAAGGCATTCTCGGCTGGGTTCTTCAGAGCCGCCCCGGTCCGCAAAACCGACGCGCAGCCTTCGCAGATATGAACGCCGAACGCGGCGCCTCAGCCGGTGTAGCTGATTTTTGGCGCCATGGTGGCATATGATGGAGCCGAGCCGTGCTGCTTTTAGGGGGATGTTCATAGCCGCCGCAGTACGTGATGAACACCGTCGAGCCGGGGCGCATTACTGCGCGTATGCGGCTGAGTAAGGCATTCTCGGGTGGGTTATTCAGATTCGCCGCCATCCGCGCAGCAGCCTGATGTCGTCCGACGTGCACATCGACATTTTTCGTACGCATATCTTTTGTTACGTTATGAGAGACCGATAACGTGGTCCAACTCAAACTATTATTTTTTTTAGTAGCTGTATACACACCTACCTGTCATTTGGAACCCACGAAGCTCTCGTCCTCTGCACTTGAGCAATACATTTTTCACAACTAACCGGGTCTCTTGCAAACTTATGAAGGCTAAATCCATTCTCCCGAGTGTTCAAGCAATGTCCAGCAATGCAATGAGCCGGCATTTTGGCTAACATGAAGGAACAATGAGCTACCTTCTGTTTTGTTGTTTTATTTTTTGTTATAATTATTTATACATTGTTTTTCATTTTAATTGTAATTATTTGATGATAATGACCTTATCCAAACATATTTTTTATTTGTAATTTTACTATAATTATGTTAATGCACCATTAAAAGAAAAAATACTATCCATCCATTTTCTTCACCGCTTATCCTCACAAGGGTCACGGGGAGTGCTTGGAGCCTCTCCCAGATGTCAATGAGCAGGAGGCAGGGTACACCCTGAACTGGTTGCCAGCCAATCACAGGGCACATTGAGACAAACAGGCGCACTCACAATCACACCTAGGGGCAATTTAGAGTGTCTAATTATTATTGCATGTTTTTGGGATGTGGGAGGAAACCAGAGTGCCCGGTGTAAACCAACGCAGGCATGGGGAGAACATGCAAACTCGACACAGGCGGGTATGGGATTGAACCTGGGACCTCAGAACTGTGAGGCCAACACTTTACCAGCTGAGCCACCGTACCACCCAGAAAAAAATACTAAATAAATGTATTACTAATGCTACATACTTATATACTAAATTTATTTTTATTTCACCTTTGTGGGACATTGAAGGCCTGATATAATCATTGTTTGACCACTAATTCAGACTTAAAAAAATCTGCACTTTCCCATATGAATTAAATAAAATTTAATTATTCACTTCCGGGGACCAGCCATTACGATCACAAAATATTTAACTCTATAGGAATTTTTTTTCAACCGTATATTTGTGATACTCTTAAAGGAGACATTGAGCATTTTGTTCAAAATGTAAAATTGTTTGTAAGCGTTTTAATAGAATGTACTGTAGCTGAGATTCCTAGGGTGGGTTACAGTATATGTTATGATGGATTTCCTGTGCCATCCATAAACCACTGTCCCACTGTACTACTGAGCTGCAGTGACAAACAGGCATGAAGCTACGATACAACGAATCAAGCAGCTACTACTTAAACAGTCTAGAGTCTGAAGGGAAGTGGAGTAAAAGCACCATTTGTAACCACTCGTTGAGTGAGTTCCTGTCCAACAACTCAACTATTACAATTATTTTAAAATGTCCACAATATGTCACCTCCCCCCCCCCCCCCCATTCCATTTTCCAAGCCGTTTATTCTCACAAGAGTCGTGGGACTGCCGAGCTCATCCCAGCTAATTTTGGGCGAAAGGCGGACTATGCCATGAACTGGTCACCAGCCAGTCACGTGGCACATATCAACCCCTTTAATGGAGACAAAATGAAAGCAAAAGTTAACCATTCTAATATCGATTTGAAACCAATAAATGACTCCCCAACCACTCAACTTTGGTGATGAGTGCGTGTGTTGCAGAAAATGTACCTTTCATGACAAGTACCAGCAAGGCAGTCACCAGATGCAGCTTTAATGGTTGTTAAACTTCACTTAAGCCACGTGGGACGAAGTTTCATTCAAATTGCTTCTGCATGTTAACACCTTTGCATCTATCCAATTTCTGTAACAGTTATCGTCATTAGGGTCCCAACCATGCCGGTGCCTATCTCAGCTGACTTTCGGTCAGAGGCGTAATGAACCCTGAACTGGTCACTGTGTTACCAAATTAAAGATCTGAAAATATTTGGTCAATACCAAACTGTATGATACATTTTAGGTTCTGGATGTTGTGATGGACCCCTTTGGAAAAATGTTAGCTTGCTTCAAAAGTTCACCACTATATTAAGTGGTTGTCCAGTATGGAATTACATCTGTTTATGTCATGTTGCAAATGTGCATATTTTGCTTGACACACCTCTCTTGAACAAGACTTTAGAAAAGGACATTTACAAATCCCAGTCACGATTACTGTATACTGGAATGGAACCTGTTAATGTAAAATATCTTTTTCTTTTTTTAATAATCTATTTTTAGATTCTGGAGTGAAACCTGTTATTTATTTATTTTTTTAGAATCAAATTTAGACCTAATTTTATTCTAATTTAGACCTGCTATTTATAGGACCCCACTCACACTTGGTATTAACAGTCAATGTAGGGTGGATGTATATTGTTTATAAACAAGGTGAAAATTAAATAAATGGGTTTTAGTAGACATAAGCCATTGAAATGGACAACGATACAGCTGTTCTCTAAAGTTTATATCTTGTGCGTAGGTGCAACTGACGGCATCTAGGGCAGATGAGAGAAGTACTCATGTATGCAAGGTAGCTCTTATCATAAGATTATGTATCCACACACTGTGTGTTAATTAAAAAATGCTCAGGGCCCACTTTTAGTGGGAACTAGGCTTAGTTGCTAGATGCAGAGATATAAGGGAAGGAAGGAGTGAGAGAGCGAGGAACTGGTAGGGTAGAGAGAGACTAAAAAAGGTATTGAAAACATGTCTCGAGATACAGACTTGTTTAGGCTGCAATGACCGACACTGTGTGGACTGTTTGCTCAACAGCAGACAAAAAGGAATCGTTATTTTACCACCATGATGGATTATTAAGGTTTACCAGGAATTTTATCATTCTTCCATAATTTGTATGGCTTTAGCATACTGCGAACAATGATTAGACACACTTTTGAATGGAATTGTACAGGGTAATGATGTAATTATTTTACATTAGCACATGCATGCAATAGTGTATGTGGACCTTATCCCCCCTGTTTATTAAAAAACAATTTCTACATTGCTGCAACCAAGGGCATGAGCAGATTAAATTTATATAAATATATATATTTTTGTGGATCCAGAAAAAAAACAAGTCTCAAGAATTCAAAACTCACTTATGAATTGTAGTGATCAGACCAATAAAACATCCTCTGTATTCACACCCCGTGGATAGTGATGAGGAGGATTCTGGTATTTGAGTTTCACCATTGTGACTGCCATCTGCTCGTAGCACTCCCATTCATCCCTAATTTACTGTACAGTACAGGAAAACAGATACGTACGTCAAGACACAGAGGAATAAAAAGGACACAGTCCTACCTAATCTAAAATAAGAACTACTGTTAAAAAGTAAAACATAAAAATATAAGGAAAGGTTATTGAAGAAACTGCTGCACATTATTTTTAAAGAACTTGATGTCTTGGTTCTCAATCTTTTTGGACTAAAATCAGTCAGAAATGGCAGAATTGACGAATTTTGAAAAGGACTTAACATCCATCCATCCATCATCTGAGACGCTAATCCTCACAAGGGTCACGGGAGTGCTGGAGTCTACCTCAGCGATTTTCAGGTAGAAGCTAGTTCTGACTTGAAGAACTGAAGCCCATTTTCAAAACTGTGAACGTGGGTTCCGCCGGAGTATAAAGTCAAACTGCACGCAGGAGCATTGCAGTGATGTCAGTGTGTTGCTCCATGCGAATATAGAGAGGCCTTAAGAGTGGGAAATGTACATTAGTGGTCAAAATAATAGCAGTCCAATGTGACTGACTAGATTAATTCACATTTTCAGTATACTTTTTATTGCTGCATGTCAACAAGTTACCAGTAGGTTCAGTAGAATCTCAGAAAGCCAACAAGACCCAGGATTCATGATTTAAACACTCTTGAGCCTGTGCAATTGGGCAATTTGGAGAAAGGGGTCTGTCTGCTATTGAATTTACAAACTCAAAACTATTTTGTACTGAGTTTTTGTTTCTAGGATTAAATTAATTATTAATATTTAGTTGTGTGACTACAGTTTTTTATAACTCCTTCATATTTGTGTGGAATGGAGTCAACCAATTTGTGGCACATTTCAGCTGTTATTTCACTCCAAGAATGCTCAACGACATTACACAATTTATTTTCATTTTTTGGTTTTGCTTAAAAACAGCATTTTTGATGTCACCCCATAAATTCTTGATTGGATTAAGATCCAGAGATTGGTGTAGCCCCTCCATGAGATTGACAAATATTTTTCCAACTAACTTAATTTTCGTCACTTTTTCCCCCATAGTTTGACTTTTTTTGAATGATCCTAATACTCCGTTTGTCAAATTGCATGATCACCTTGCCAAAAAATATTAACCAAATCTGAAAAACAATATTTCTTAAAGAAATTGGAATTGGGACTAACATTTAATACAGTTCAAGTATTTTCTTAAGGTACCATTGTGAAAGCCTATAAACCTTCCACAACATGACACATGAAAGGAGCTAATGTGAGAGCCTGTGCAGCTTTTTCATCCTTTGAAGAGCCTAAAGATTTTCTTAAATACATGGGCTACTGATGGCCAGATATGTACACTCAGGAGAGGAGCTAAAAACAATAACTTCAAGTTCAGTCAACCCTCAGCAGACCTTGGCAGCATTGTTCAGTGTGTGATACACCTGAGGTGCACGTAGAGAAAAAACAGCAGAGTTGTATAATTCAGGGAACCTGAAAAGCATGGAAGAAACTGTATTGCATTCACATACTGTATGGCCTCCTCATGGCCAGAAGATGCTGTATATGCCTGTGTATGTGAAAAAAGACGAAGGGGAAATGAGAGCAAGCAAGATACTGTACGTCCTATATGTGTTTACGTAATAAAAAAAAAAAGGAAAATCTATTGGTATTCTCTAGGGATTCATGATAAAATGATATTATACCCTCAAATTAATTAATTCCTCTCAAAATACTGGCATTTCGTTTCCCCACTGTTGCCACCAATTCTCTCCACACTTGTATCCAGCTGCAGCTTTCAACTTACAATGTCAAAAACGTGAGGAAAAATATGTTGCTTGCATGGCCTTTTTTAAATGAGGAATTAAAACAAAAACAGGACTTCCATCCTTCGTATGCACAGAAATACACAAAGTACGAGAGGAACACTCTTAAAGGATATTAAAAACTTTGTATTCCCAACAACTCTGGCTGACTGTGTATACTGTATTAACAACATATTTTATCTTAGCTATTCCTGTTTTTCATATGACCACAGTTTGGGATCATATTATTTTTATCCAAAGCAATATATTTTACTAAGTAATAATTTTTTACAATTATGGACTATATTACAAAAGTGCCCCAAAAAAAATGCATTCATTTCCATTTCCACAGTGTCCCTGAACTCACCTTGGCCACACGTAGATCCAGGATGCCTGCCTATTTTCACTCTGAAGAGTGAAATAGGAAATACAGCAGGTGTACATTGTTTTACATTGTTTATAATACAAGGAGATACGTATACTACACTCTTGGCTGCTCCGTGTTTTGTTTGAAGTTACAATTTACCGCAACATCTGTGCTACTCTAATTACCATGTAGCATGTTGCCATCCAATCGCAGAATGAATAAATAAATCCATTCGTTTTCTGAGTTGATTATCCTCACAAGGGTCACGGGAGACCTGGAGCTAATCCCGGCCATCTTCGGGCAGGAGGTGGGGTACACCCTGAATTGGTTGCCTGACATTCGCAGGGTACATAGAAGTAAACAAGCATTCACACTCACAATCACCTCTAAGGGCAAATTAGAGTCACGAAATTAATGCATGTTTTTTGGGCTGTGGAAGGAAACCATAGTGCCTAGAGAAAACCCACGCAGGCACGGGGAGATCGTGCAAACTCCACACAGGCAAGGCCAGGATTTGAAACCCAGTCCTCAGAACTGTGACGCAGACCCTCCAATCAGTCGTTCCACCATGCCACCCTAAATAAATAATAATAAGCTAACATTTAAAGAAGTCTATATTCCACACAAGGTGAAATATCAGATGAAAGTTACATCTAATACCTGGCAAATGTTGACATTTTGGATCAATGCAAACAGTTGAATTTTAAATACCTTTAAATTTAGGTTAATCGTTAACTTAAATATTTTGAGCCTTGGTAATATTTTACATACCATAGTTAAAAAAAGAAAAATCTCCATTCTGCACAGCCCTGACTTCACTTCAATTCTGAGAGGGTATGAAAACAGCAAGGGAGTTTTCAGGTAGCATGATGAAATTGGACTGGATGGTGGCTTGAGTTTCATAGTGGGAGCTGGAACGAAGCTATCATTGTAAAAATAATCGGTTTTCTACGATCATGAGTTCCTGTTCTGCACAGTTCCCTTTGGAGGTGCTTATATAAAATACCAATGTTCATGACCTTGCCCTTAGCTTGTGAAGAGGAGGGAAAGGTTGACAAGATATATTTTTTTTCTAAAACCCTGAATTTGCCTTGTGATCCCACTATTCCACCAAAGTTTTGATTTTGGGTTTCATTTTTACAAGAGATGCAACTGATACTAATTTTAGATATTTGTATATAGTTTGTTGAAAGGGACATACAAAAGCTGAGATGTTGATCTTGCCATCAAATTCATTTCATTTTAAAGATGCTTTGTTTATTTACCATCAGATTAAAGTTGCAAAAAAAGCATTTTTGGTTCTTGATAAAGCTAAAGATGAAAATTCTGTCTTTACACATTTTTATTTAAGGATAATGACAAATTCATATTGTGTGAACAAGCAATGTTTGAGACCAAAAGTTGTTTTTAATCCCATACTGCTGTCTGGCCCTGTGGTCCCACTGCTCATGTCCACTTAAATGGAACAGGTAAAGCACTGAAGCCTTGTGGGGCAGGACTCACACCTCGCTGGTACGTGAGTTTAAATTGGCTTCTTCTCCCGCTGTTCCACACCAGTAATTACATTCCCCAGCCAACAAAAGGAGAAGTGAATGTAGATAAATAAACAGAATGTCTGAGGGAGAGCGTTGTACCAATTTGCAACAAAGTTGTTCTGCTGAAGTAAAGATGTATGTTCATCTATGGTTATGGCACAGCAGGGCCAAATCAGCATGGGGGCAATACATCCCTTCTGTCCAACCTAAGTCAATATCACATCACAAATCTTCTACAGTACCTTACATCTAGTATTTGCCACACAGTCAGTGTTCTATTTCCACATTGTGCTACTTACTGACTGTGGATGAACTGTCTTAACTCACAAAGTGCCGATGATGATATGGTTGTATTTCAAATCAATATCAATTCACGATCATTCAGCAATGAACGTGTGATAATTTGCAGGGTGGAGTCTGTCTTTCCCGAAAGTTAGCTGGGTTTAATGGAAGACTCTCCCCAAAATTCATATGGACAATAAACCCTCCAATGTGAAGTAATGTTATTATTACATACATTTTGGACATTAATGGGAAAAAAATTAAAATAAAGAAAATTTTTGAAATCCAAGCAAAATCTGGATGTGTGCCAGCTTTCACAGCCAAACGCGGAAGGAACATCCTTGACTCTGCCCCTGACGTTGTCGTTGCTTAGCATTACAGACCATTCATTCTAGCTAAGCCAAGATGCCGACGTATTGTGCAACAAAACTGAGAAAACGCACCCAAATTTCTCCTTCTTTAACCTCCCATGGCATTAACTTGACAGGATAAAGCTGTGGTTGTCACAGTCGAGGCCCATTCACCAGCAGGGGAAATTTGCACACATCTAATTATTACTGGTTTTTAGCAGCTTAGTTATAGCCTCTCGTGCTAATACTGTATAAGCAACAACATATTATATGAGGCCGCATAATGGTGCAGCTGTTCAAACCCAGACTTCCGTGTGTGAAGTTTGCATGTTCTCCCCGTGTCTGCGTGTGTGTAAACGTGCCTCCTGCCCATTGACAGCTGGGATAGGCTCCAGCATTCCTGCGACTATTGTGCAGCTAAGAAAATGGGTGGATGAATATATACGTGTAAGCACACAACACTTCCCGGTTACTATTTACGGCGATGTGCGATGTGCTCCCATTCCTATTAGTTTTGACAAAGTCTTCCTTTAAGATACAGTGCCACTTCAAGGAAAATGCTAATGTGGCTATCTATGATGGCAAGTCAACACATCATCAATCTCTCAAGATTCAAATGTGTCTACAATGTCTGATTGGGTAGACTGAATCATTTTGTAAATACTCAAGTAATAAAGAGAGAAGAGGATGACAGTTCCAGAAAAGTGAATATATTCATAGACAATTACACAATACCAAGAAAAGCAAATAAACCTTACAGTTGTATCGAAATGACTTCAACTCTACCGACTAACTTTTGTTTCAACTTCAAACAAAAACAGGAGGTAAGATAATCACGTTTTAATATGCCTTGTGTCCCAATGTCTGGAGATAATACTCATGGGTGTTCCAAAAACTAAAACACCCTTGCTTAAAGCCAGTAATTTAGCAAAACTGAAAAAGCCTGAAGAGAAAATATGGCACTATACTGGTAAAGGTTTGGAGGGTAGGGAGAATCTGAAACAGTTTTAACTTCACTAACACAGTCTCGTCCTGGAGAATGCTTTTTGAACCCGCTTGCATTTAAATTGCAAATGAACACATCAGGTGCCAGTCACAATCTTCCTCACAAGACTGAAAATAGGAGACACATTATTCTCAAAATTGTAGACCATATGACTTAGGACAGAATGAAACACACAATAGTGTTAATCATAGTAGAGAAATGGTTAATGAGGCACAGCACAGATACAGATTTCATATGTGTATTATTTAAAGTATTAATAAAATGAATATCTGATATCTACTGTGCCAAATAAAGAAGTATATTGCATATGCCATTTGTATAGCCTTGCCTTTAAAAGGGTGGATTTCTGTAAATTTCACAGTTATTATGCCTCTTCGTACAACTGTCAATGTGGAGCATGCTCCACTCTCCTTTGCACAATCTCTGCTGAACACTCATTGCCAGATAGGTGTTGGATTGTCCATAAGTGTAACCTCTTGACATCTACAACGCTCGCTTCTATTCCAGCATTCCAGATAGTTCAGTGTTTAGTCAAGACCTGAGAACAGTAAAAAAGTGTTTCATAATTTTTAAAGTTTATCAAACCAACCACACTGTAATAAAGAACCTATAGAATTTAACCAACAAATGTGGGGTAGCAATTTGCAGGTACTTTAATTGAGTCAATTTATACTATATATTTTAGGTGAAGAGTACCTTACTGCAATAGCTATAAAATACTTTAAACGGGTTTACCATACGTTTGTGGTTACATTCCACCACAGTGGGAACCTTTAGGGGAGAGGTCACATGGGAGAGTACCGGTATTTGAACTCCACATTATAGCTTGTATACTTTGTGCTCATCAACAGCTGTGTTCTCTCATAGTATAAATATTTCACTGATGTAAATCTGCCTATTTTACCAGTGTCAAGTTTTTCGTAGAAAATGCTGTGTTGAAAGACTTACAGGAAGACTCAACTAACCAATCATTGGGCTGCCCTACCAGAAAACTTTGAACTTTTCCCTTTACATGAAAAATACTGTTGAGCATATGTATGGCTGATTAATTGATTGATTTTCTATAGAATCCACAGACATAATTTTATGATATGAAATGCACACATACTGTTAACCTTACCTGACACACTCCTAATACAAGAAGAAATTTAAATTTTTCTATAAGCTCGTTTTACTATATAGTGCCTTTTTTTGTGTTTTTTTCCTTTTGTGCTTGTTTGTTACTTTACAACCAATCAGATTGACCAACTGTCACCGATGGGCGACACTATTTTGCACAGTGAATTTGGCGAAAACGCAGTGGATGGAATGTGCAAGCCACATGTGACAACTGCTCCCTTATCACAGCTCATTAATTTACTGCTCACTTTACTGTCAGCAACAATCCAAATATTTAACCGATATTTTAAGGTACCTTACCTATGAAAAACAATATACATTTTCATATATACATATAGTCACTGATGGTGTAGTGGTACACACTCCTGCCTTATGTGCGGGCAGCGTGGAATCGATTCTCGCTTAGTAATGGTGTCGATATCTGTCCTGCGACTGAGTGGCGACCAGTTCAGGTTGTAGGCCGCCTTTTGCCCAAAGCTAGCTGGGATGGGCTCCAGCTTTTATATATATATATATATATATATACATTTTTTATAGTACACTAAAAAGATTTCAGAAAATATAATGATGCACTTTGGGCACTTTTTTTTTTTAAAGGTCCCATATATATTCTGGAAGTGGCGAGACTGGAGCTTTGGTGTGGTAAACAAAGCCTGTCGTTGAACACTCTAAAGACTGTAGAGATGATTGTGAACTTCAGGAGGCATCCTTCACCACAGCTGCCACTGACGGTGTCCAACTGTCTTGTGTCAACCATCGAGACCTTCAAGTTCTTGGGAATTACTATCTTACAGGACCTGAAGTGGCAGACGAACATCAACTGTATCCTCAAAAAGACAGTTCTACACAGTGGTTATCCAATCAGTACTGTGTACCTCCATCACAGTCCGGTTTGAGGCCACCACAAAAAAGGACAAACTCAGACTGCAGTGGACAATCAAAACCGCTGAACGAATTGTTGGCACCCACTATGAGGACTTGCACGCAACGCGAACCAGGTCCAGAGCAGGGAGGATCTTTTCAGAGCCTCCACATCCTGGCGACCAGCTATTCCAGCTCCTTCTATCGGGAAAGCGCTACAGATCAATGAAAGCCGTAGCAGTAGCAGGGATTCGAACTGTTTTTTCCCTCTGGTAATTAAGTCATTAAATTCTTGAGCAGCAAACCAACTACTTTTCTGCCTTGTGCCATGTTAGAACACTCACTCACATCCTGCTGGTCCAGTCAGTATTGATATTAGTAATATATATATTTTTTTACATTTATTTTTTTTACAATTTGTAGACAATTCGTCACTATAAACTCCTCCCTTTGCACAATTGACATTGCTCTGGTCTATAATGAGAACCGCGAATGGGTAAAGGCATTCTGTACAAGTTTAACACAATGTGGGACATTATCCCTTTATGGGCAGAGGTTGCAAATTTGCAACAGGTTTAATATAATCGAAAATCTTAAATCCAGAGTATCATTTTCTGATAGTATCAGATTTTTCTCTCTGCAAAATTTTATTTGGTCCTGAGAGGGTTAACACATTATCTCTTACCTGATCTAAATGAAGAATATTTTACATCTTACACGTCTTACAAGGAATAGTTCCGATAAACAGAAATGTCTCTTGTTCTTTGTCGTTGTTGCTATGTTGTTCCTTGTTCTTTGTTCTGAATATCGTACAGGTCAGCACCAACTGCCGGAGAAAAATTTCTTGTGTTTTTGCACACTTGGCCATTAGAGTTGATTCTGATTCTGATATACAGGGTGTCGTCCCCAAAAAAATTATACACAGTTGATATGATTCTTTTACATGTTAAAAATTATTATTATATATTATTATATTTAAACATCAAGTTTACAATTATTTAAAAGTGTGTATATTTTTTTTGGGACACCCTGTGTGGGTATATATATATATATATAGAGAGGATAGGTACCGGTCCGTGGATCAATCGGTACCGGGCCGCTGAAGAAATAATTTAGTTCTGTTGTATTTATTATCCATGTCGGAACTAACTTTCATTTTGAAAAATGACTTGATTCTCTTGGTTCCATTTCAGTCACTTCAGCGTCAAAATTTACCCCCACAAGTTTGCAAAATAAGTAAAAAACACATATTGGAAAGTTTCTTTTCGAAGGGGAAAAGGCTCAGTGTAGAGACAGAAAAAGAGCCTACAACTTCCAAGAAAGGAAAATTAACAACATCAAAGCACATGTCCTTAACTTCCGCATTTTTGAGGAGATGGATGCGGATTACACACGGTTTCTCTTTTACCACGGAAATAAGAAGTTATCCAGAGTGCAATCGCTCACAAGAGTGTTTGAATTATGAGAGCCACAGCAAGGATTTCTCTCAGAAAAGAAGTCGCCTCTACCAGCACATTTCCGTGATGAAGAATGGGTCGAAAAACTGGCTTACTTGTGCGATATATTCAGCCCGCTCGTTGAATTCAATCTGTCACTTCAGGGGAAATTGACAACCTTCTTTAAGTTGGCAAGTAGCTGGATTTAAAGCCAACATGTATTTTGCGGGGAGGTGTGGTGGTTTACATAATTCACCTACGGGACCTCGAGTTAGGTTACAAGGTTCCGGACGGACGTTATTGTTTGTTACACTTCCTGTGGTTAGTCTGTTGATGTCTGCCATTAAAACCAGTTTTGTTTCTGTGTTCGACACTCCGCCTCCGACTCCTTTTCTTCGGCACTATACTGGTGACCCCGACATCAGTCCCAGCGTTTCCAAGACTGAACCGAACATGGCAGCCGCCATCCTCAAATTGCCGGAGTTTTGGGAGACGTCCGCGGCAGCGTGGTTCGCACAGACGGAGGCTCAATTCGTCCTTCGCGTGATCTCGGATGATACCGTGCGCTATTACCACCTTGGGAGCTCAACGGCGGCCAGGGCAATGAGTTTCATCACATCTCCCCCGGCCCAAGATAAATATGGCTGGCTCAAGACTCATCGCCTCAAAGTGTTTGAGCTTTCACAGCCAGAGCGAGCCCAACGTCTTTTGGCTATTAATGGACTGGGGGACAGCAAACCTTCCGAGCACATGGAAATAATGCTAAACCTGCTGTGCGTGGAAGAGCCCAATTTCTTTTTTATGGAACTGTTTATTAGACACATTCCACCGCATGTTCAGACAGCGCTCACGAACACAAATATCACTGAGCCTCGTGCCCTGGCTGAGGAGGCCAACCGTTTCTGCGACTGCGGGACTCAGGGGCCACCCCTACTGTCTTCTAATGGTTCCCCTATCTGCTCTTATGGCATAGACAGTATAATTGCATTTCGGGGGTCAGTGCTTCACATGAGACTTTGTCACTGCCGATGTCTCATTCCCTCTCCTCTGCGCTGAGTCTTTTTTTTTTTTTTTTTGTGCCCACGGGCTGCTCGTGGACATTCCGAAGGGCCGTCTGGTGGACGCACTGACTTTCTCCTCGGTTGCCTGTGTCCGCAATCAGCCACTGCGGGTCCCCGGCGAATTCATCCCGAATGCCACGGTGCCTTGGTCTGCAGCCAGGCAACGGTCCTCCCTGCTGGAAGCCGCCAAAGGGTTTGCGCCAGTTCCCACGTCGCAACATGGCACCCCGGCTGCCCAGATGACCTGTTGCCTGTGCTCGGCGGAATTTGTGTTCATTCGACATGACCCCACCGCGGACCCCTGCGGCCCCCATACGACGGCCCGTTCAGGGTCCTGGAGCGCGGGGATATGAGCCTGCTCGTGGACATTGGCTTTAGACCCGAGACTGTTTCCAGTGGACAGGGTCAAGCCCGCCCACCTGGACATTGCCCAACCTTTGGGGTCGTCCCACTTTACCCTGCGCCCCTGCACCTGCCAGGGTGCCCTCGACCCCGCCAGGGCCCTTGTCCCTTGACTCAATGGACAGTGCGGCCCAACCCCCTTTTGGCCCTGCAGTGCACACCCGCCGGGGTCGGGCCATCATCCCATCACGGCACAGGGATTTTGACTATAGGTTAATTCTGGGGGGGCTTGTGTGGTGGTTTACATAATTCCCCTACGGGACCTCGAGTTAGGTTACGAGCTTCCGCACGAATGTTATTGTTTGTTACATTTCCCGTGGTTAGTTTGTTGATGTCTGACATTAAAACAAGTTTTGTTTCTGTGTTCGACACTCCGCCTATGACTCATTTTCTTCGGCACTACAGATGGCACGTGAACAGTAACATTTTTGAAACATTGTTTCAAACATTATCGGGGATTTTGTGTGAGACTGAATCTTCATTCTTCCAGCTGATGCACGATCACCTGTCTTTGCTATTAAAAGAGTTCAAGCGCTATTTACCAACTAAAAAGGATCCACAAACTGCCAGGGGATGGATCCGTGACCCATGTATCAACAAACCAGGCGAATCCAGCATGACTGTGCAACAAGTAGATCAACTCATTGAGATCGCAACCGATGGTGGCTTTAAAAGTATTTTCGAGACAACAACTCAGCCGATGTTCTGTCAAGTCATGGCAGAATACCCGGAGATCACCAACAAAGCTCACTGAAAACCCTGTTGCCATTTCCGACATCCTATCTGTGTGAAGCGGGGTTTTCTGCAGTTCTGCAACTAAAACAAAACAACAGCATAAACTGGACATAAGAAAAACACAGTGTCATTGTCTCCCATTACCCGCTGATGAGACCATTTCATTGCAGAGAAACAAGCTTAGGTGTTAGGTGAGTTAAAATTTTCATGCACTTTAAATTCATTTTCGTGGCGTATCTGTATCTTATTTTGAAGGCATGTTTAAACATGATTATAGTGACCAGTCAGAGAGCGTTAGACCTGTGGTTGCCAACTGAGTGAAATGAGGGAGAGGGGAGAAGAGAGGAGATGGTTCAAACTGACCAATTTATTTCAGCTGTTGAAAAATTACATTCATGGAGTGTTTAATAATTTAAAGAAATTGAACTGTTGTATAGATCTATATAGACAAAAGAAAAATATACAATTGCTTGTTCTTGTTCTTTATTTTTCCACAAGTATTTTTTATTTTTTATATTATTTCATATTATTATTATTATTATATTTATTCATTTATTTATTTATTCATGTTTATTATATTCAATTTTCAATAGGAACAATATTTAATACAAAAAATATCACTCCTGCGACCCTCCTGAGGATTAGTGGCTAAGATAATGGATGGATGGATGTGTTGTGTTACTATTTCCCAGTTTGTTGAATGAGACTGCATTGGTCTGCTTGAGCATACAAGTTGTTGTGTATTTGCCTTGTTATCATGGCCAGCATTCATATGAGTAGAAGCAAAACCAAGCATTGTGGGCATGCGTTATACACAGGTAGAAAGATTTTCCAGAATTATGAGGTCAAATTTGTGGGTACGTATTATACATGTGTGCATTATACATATGAAATTACAGTAAACTGTGCAGGGCAATTCATGTTTCATCACCAAGACCCTTGAGCACAATGCCCTGATCATCTTACAGCTCCTGGCTGAATACAACAATCCCATACTGGAAAAAACCTTCCGAATCACCTAACCTCCTCTATTGCTTTTTTCTTTCCAAAATTCAAAGGGGGTCATAAAAAGGACCTGTTTTGACAAAATCAAGATGGCCATGATGACTGAGCTGGGAGATATTCATAATATTTTTTCTCTATATGGAATATTAAGGTGGCTGATTTCATGTATGCATGTATAAATCAAACAGCATCTGACTATTGTAAACATCAAAGTTATATGTGGCGCAGTGGGACATTGAAGAATTCTAAAACCTTATTCATCTGACATTGCTGAATAGGTACTCAGAGTTAACACAAATGTAAAGGCATGCCTTGGAGGAGATAGTAGCAAAGAGCCACTAACCAAAAATATAAAATGGGAATCATTCCAGTGAGGAATCATTAAAGGAGAACAAAATGAGGGCTCTTTCAAAGACATGACCACAAGCCTATAGATGAAAGCATTGCAGGAGTAACTTACCGCCATGATGGCTTGACTGTGGAGTAAAGGAAAAATGTGTGCAATTGTAAAGCATCATTGAGTTCCTTCAAAAGCATGACTCATCCATCCATCCATCCATCCATCCATCTTCAACACCACTTATCCTGGTTAGAGTTGTGTGCACTGAATCAAACCTGACTTCGGGAGAAAGGCAGGCTAGACCCTGAACTGGTTGCCAGTCTGTTGCAGGGAACATATAGACATGGACAAAGACTCGCACTCACATTCACAGCGTTACTGAGTGGGAACTGAACCCTGCACCAAAGTCAGTCAAGTTTACCACTACACCATCTAAAAAAACCACAAAATCACTGGCATGCATTACTATGATTATTTTATAATTTTTATAGTTATAGGGGGAGCAACCTCACGGCTCCACCGTTCAGCGGAGCTCTGATCATGGCTCTGCGTCATTCCGCCTGCAGAACCATCCAGATATTCAACATTATTTACAGCCACATGTTCAAATCTGTATGGAAGTATTTTCCCGTCTTCCTGATCAACCGATACTGCTATTTCTTCATCAGATGCGGATAAATCCGAGAAATCAGCGCTGGGCATAATGGTGTCCCATGTAATCGAGCGTTTGGAACGGCACGTAATACGTCACATCTGTGCACGTAGGTCATGTGAATCGCGAAATTGGCTGTGCACCTAAAAATTCATAATTGTCGATAAAAATCTTCTCAAAACACTATTAAATGAGAGAGGATTTCACATCACATTATCAAGATAGAGTACATATTACACGACCTATTGGATACATTGTTACTCCAAAACACCAGAATTTTCCTTTCACATGACCATTGTATGCCAATTGTGTGCCAAAGCTAATTTTAAAGGTGCAGTACAAATAAAGTTGTTGTGTGTATTAAGTATACATAAAATATGACAACTGCAATAATGAAAAATGGAAAATATTTTTGGGGTCATATCATACAAAATGTACACAGCTGAACTACTAATATGGAACAACATCATTGTGTTACTACATCAGCAGAAGTATTTGTATCAGCTGTATCATTAAAACAAAAGCCACTTGTCATTTTGTAAACAATGTCAGGGTGGATGCAGAGGTTTGCTTGTTGCCAGGTTACAGTCTCCTGAAAAAGTCAAGCTGCAAGCTCATCAAGGATGCGAAGGTTGTCGACAGGCTGGTCAGACGATTACTGTACATCAACGGGCAAAAAAAAAAAGCCTGCTGGAAGAATTCTTCAAGGAGACTGAAGCCTTTTTTGTCTCCTTTTACGGTAGCTTGTCTCTTTAGACAACACTAGTTGTGGACCATCTCTCGAAAACCTTCCTTCTCAGAACCTTTTAGAGTATGTCATTGAGCCATTATTGTCTTCTTACTTTCCTAATTATTGATGCTGTTGCCAGTGAGCAATTTCTTTTGATCACCTCCTACGCTGCTTTGTTTCACAGTTCAAGCATTAAATCTCAAAACACTTTTTCTGCCATTCATTCACTGAGAAAGCACTCCTACCTCAAAGTCACACGGGGAGGTCTTGGATAACACAATGGACTCTTACCACATGAAAAGAAAAAGGACCCAATTCATTTTTTAGAGAGGAACTAAATGAGTTAAATCATATCCCAATCGCAGACCACGCACATTCTGCTCTCTGCCATCTTACTTGGGCATCCATTTTTGCTGAAGCAGTAAATGATTCTGCTTGATTCTGTCCAAAATGTATGACTTTGAGTGGGACAGTAAATCATCCGGGGTGCCTGACAGAGTTTCAAGAAATAAAATTGTGAACCATGAATTTTGCCTACATTTACTACAAGATATTTCCATTATCAAGAGATGCCGATGAACTGATTAATAAGGAGAGAGTCCTTATGAATAGACAACATGACAGCACTCCACTGACTCTACTGGGATTTTTAAACATGTGCAAGAGCAGCAAACAAATGTCTGTTGACTTCAAAACAGAGGTTGGCACTGCATTCACCTGACACATGAGTCTTATGGGACATTTTATCAGCATGTAAAGTTTGCAACCAGAGTGGGGAGAAATTAAGTCATGTCTACACAAACAAACAAGCATACAGAGTAGGGGTTGAATGGCTCACAAAATCTACCATATGGTTTGAATATTGTTTTTGTGGTAACACATTGTTCTTAGATTTGGTAAATATTGACTGTTAAAAAAATGTCTTGTATATTGAGGTTGAAAGTGAAAAAATGAAGAATATAGCATTAGAAGATCTGGCACAGTGAATGAATTAACACATCTGCCTCGCAGTTCTCAAGACATGGATTTAAAGGTCTAATTCCAGAGGAAATGTATATTGTCTATCATACAAATGTAGCTAAAATTTGATAAAACATTTTTTCAAATTTCTCAAAACAACAGAAATGAAATAAATTAGTGTCAAAGTCAGTCTCAAGATTTTGTTTGAAATGTCACTTAGATTCGGCAAGTTCCATAAATCCCCGTAATGTGACGTCACGTCAAGACAACATTTAGCCAGACTGGAAAAAGCTAGATGGTTTTAAATGTAAGTACAATACCGATGCAGATATATATGTCAGCTAATATCCGTATCCATGTGATGTTTAGGAGGTGACGAAATTTGGACACTATAAAGTTAGTGTACTGTTAACGCTGAGGTTTTCCTGAAATTCGACTACGGCAGTGTGTGGTCTCACGTGTTAGATGCATTATTTAAAATACGGGCTAAATCTTTAAACGCAGAACGATACCGAAGGTTTCGATATTTGTTTTATGCCGACTCAGTCGCTGGTACAACAAGAACAACAAACGACCCACTGTTGTGTGCAAGCATTATCAGATGATTAAATATGTTTGAATTAGATTATTTCGTCAACAAGGTGTATAGAGATTTCTACCAGCACCTACCAGTCTGTGTTTTGGGTGCAAAATTCTACGTCAACTTCCTCAGGTCTCGCCGAATCCTGTCCTTGTGTTGCATTCGTCAACTTAGGTTCGAACATATATGGTTGAATTACACCTGCATGGGATGTTTTTCGAACACGGAAAGAATAAAAAAATTCCTCCTCTTCGGTTCCTTATCTCTTCCACAGAGCATTCCATAAAAACATTTTCATCACTGCTCTCTATCTCCTCTAGATCCCACTCGTGTGTATGATTGTCTATATAGGAAGCCATTTTCTTTACTTGGGTTTTCTTGGTGTGACGTCACACGGAAGCAGCTTCAACAGAGCCTCTGTTTGAAACGGACATGGGAGGCATTCGGATTACAAAGAAAATGTGCACTTTGGCGCTAATTTATTTCATTTCTGTTGTGTTGAGAATTTTTCAAATATTTTTTAGGAAAAATTAGCTAAGTTTGGGTGCTATATAAATAAAATATAGGTCCTCTGGATTAGACCTTTAAATCTGTCCTCACCTATATGAAGTTTCCATGTTGTTGCCATGCCTTTCGCCTTCCTTCATTTTTTTTTCCACATCAATCACACGTAAATCATTAGACCAATTTGAATATCACACAGAGACAAGTCATGGAAATACAAAATGCAGTTTTCATATGACAATTCAATGTATAAAAGCACAAAAAACTCCAAACCATCCTGACCCTCTGTGAAAAAGGAATTGGCAAAGTCACTGTAACAAACCACAATTTTCAGAAAGATGAATTCAATTTCCCAAGCCACACCCAGATCTGATTACCACTATATTTGTTGAATTGAGAAATAACTTAAATAGAATCTGTCAGGTAAAGTGAAGTAGGCTACAAGATCTCAAGAACCAATGCATCATGCCACGATCCATAGAAATTCAAGAAAGAAAGTGATTGCAATCCATTGGTTTGGAAAAGGTTCCAAATCCATTGCCAAGGCTTTGGGGCTCCAGTGACCACTGTAAGACCAATTATCCACAAATGGAGAAAACTGGGAACAATGGCAAACCTTCCCAGGAGTGGTCAACCAACTAAAATTACTGCAAGAGTGTGACTTTGACTCATCCAGGATGTCACAAAAAACTTCGAATACCAGACCTGCAGATCTCACTGGTCTCAGTTAAGGTCAGTGTTCATGAATATACCATGAAAAAGACACTGGACAAAATAGCATCCATGGGAGATTTCCCAGCCAAAAACCCTTGCTGTCAGCAAAAAATACATAAACTCATCTCATGTTCACCAAAAAACACATTGATAATCCTCGAGACTTTTCTAGAAACATTCTATGGACTGATGAATCAAAAATTGAACTTTGGTAAGGTGTGCGGCCCATTACATCTGGCATAAAAATGGCACAGCATTTGATAAAAAGAACATGATGGCAACAGTGAAGTGTGGTGGTGTGATGATCTGGAGCCTCCCTCCTACCTGAGGACCTGAGGACAACACGCTGTGGTTGATGGAATGATGAATTCTGTTGTGTACAAAAAAATCCTGAAAGAGAACATCTGGCTATCAGTTTGTGCCATCAAACTCAAGTTTCTCTTGGATCATGGAGCAGGACAATGAATTGAAACATACCAGCAAGTCTACCTATGAAAGCCTCAGAAAGAAAATCTAAATTTATGTTTTGAAGAGGCCAAGTCAAAGTCCGAATTCAAATCCAATTGAAATGCTGTGGTGTGACCTTAAATCTCATATTAGAAAATCCTCCAATATGGAAGAGTGGTAACAATTCTGCAAAGAGTGGGACAAAATTCATCCAGAGCGATGTAAAAGACAATTATCAACAATTACCGTAATTTCTCGAAAATAATGTGTACATTTTTCCAAAAATATTTTTAAAAAGTTGATGGAGCCCATTATATTTAGGTGTGGATGAAAAATAAAAAAGACAATCACAATGTATCGTCGTATACAGGTACATAGCGTGGTAAAAAAAACGTATACATATATATTTCGATATGACATTCGATGTCTTATGTTACACATTTGTATTTGTATTTGTGTATTATGGTAAGAACCTGACCACTCAGAGGTCCTCCGAGAGCTTGCATTTTATGATTGTTAGCATAGCATGCTTGTTGCTACTCCAGTAACGATCAGGAACGACTGCCCATGAGTTTGTTTTAACTTAAACTAAGACAAAAAATGTTGACTACAACAGCTAGTTATGCAGCTGCTTTTAAAAGAAATGTGTCATCACTCGTGCCAATGATGCCGGCAACACGGAAGTTGCGCCACAGTCTGAAACAACAATAGCTTGCCTCAAAGGCTTCAGGTGGGTATCAAAACAATGTGAGCTCAAACTACGTAATAAGAGTGTCATGGGAGAGCGCACACAATTGAAATGCTCGCTTTTTAAAAAATGTGTCCATTATGCTCGTTTCTGCGTAGTTTGAGGTCACGTTGTTTTGATAGCCACGTGACGCCATAGTGAAAGATGCTATGGATTCGAACCAAATGGACGGGCAGATGTTGCGCTGCACAACCCAAACTCTTGGGATTAAAAAAATATTTCAAGTCATCAATGATGAGTTCCACAACGATGCACAAAATAAATCTACAATGGATCTGTAATGTAGAGGATAAACAGCACTTTGCACAAATGTTTTATGCACAAATAGTTCATACAGTGTTTATGCACAAATATTTAATACAGTGTTTGATAAAAAATGTTAAAGAGTTGATATTATGTTAACAGTATTACTAAAATGTTGTGCTATCATTGAGCATTTATTCTAGTTGGGTGAGGGATTCTGTTCTGACAATTACAAGGACCAGGACAAGCATGTCCTGTGGGCTTTCCCGAGATTATATTATCGCTACATCAGCACGTGCACATTATTATTGATTGTTGTACAGACAGTGTTTTGAAAAACAATACAAGTACAAACCTAACAAAATATAAATACAGATCATTCCTAATATTCTGAGCATATGGGTAGCAGCAAATTGGTGGTGCGCATTGTACATTGGTAGAAGGGTTTTCCTGATTTTTTTAGGTCAACTTTGCGGGTGCCCGTTATACTTCAGGGCGCATTATACTCGAGAAATTACGGGATCTCAAATGCTTGATTTCAGTTATTGCTGCCAAGGGTGGTACAAACCGTTATTAGGTTCAGAGGGCAATTACCTTTTCACAGAGTGTCAGAAAGGTTTCATTTTTTTTTGCCCCATATCAAATTGAATTCTCCTTTGAAAACTGCAATTTGTATTTTCTTGGGTTGTCTCTGAGTGATATTAAAATTGTCTTGAAATCACAGCACTTATACATTGTTGAACCCGCTTATCCTCACAAATTTATTTAAATATTTATTTTACGTGTGCGTGTGTGCGCACACGTGTAACCAACATGAGACATGCAGGTGTCTCGGAGTTAAGTGACCTCAGCCCCTGTTCCCACAGGAACACAAGGACAATGAGACAAGACAAATGTTGTGGCACTCTGACGTGAAGTGGATTACCAGGCAGAACATCTGAGGAAAGACGTGACAGCCGTAGATGGCATGGTGGCGCCAAACTAATTAGCCACCACCTCAGACCCAGGGGGTCTCTTTCTGACTTAAAGGGACACCATTTGGGGCATCTGGTCAGGACAATGAATGGCTCAAAGGTGACACAAACAGGTGATGGGACATCATATAACAAGCACATAAGGCATGCACATTCGTGACTTAGAGATAAGTGTGAATAAGTGAGAGAGACTAGTCACCATGAGAGGAATAAAGCTGTCGTTATCAGAAACCCAATAATTGATGATTTACATAAATCCACTGGTTTACACCAAATTAATCTTGAAATACAAAGTAAGAATCAAAGAGGGATGGTCAGGCTGTCGGTTCAAGTTCAGGTGTAAAGACAACCATTTGCTTATTTTTTGGAGATTAAAAAGACCGATGCCACGTTTTGATAGGACTCTCTTTTTTTGCCTCGTGCTTTTTGTTGCTAGCTTGTGTTTTTGGTCCGTTATTGCCTCTTTGCAGTTAGCCTGCTCGGAGTTTTCTCTGGTCCTGATTCTGCTGTCTGCCCTGAATCCTCCAAGCCACCCAGTACAGCCGAAAGGTCTCACCCTCTCCTGAGGTGACATGGGCCAGCAACGAGCATCCTCAACAGCAGAGCAGACTTACACGTGCTTGAAGCTGTCCTACGTGGAGCACACGCACCCCTAATACACAAAAGGGGAAACCACGCACCCTGAATCTGAATCTGAATCTCTGATGGTCACCTGTCCCCTTGGGCGGAACCCAGAAGCTCTACCTACCTGGCTCGACCATGGTTCAAACGCTTGTAAGTGCAACCTTGCAGCCTACTAAAAGTACAAATTGGTTCATATTTGGGTTAAGACTAACGAGAACAGGAATTCTCCCTATGCGTCTGGCCAAACCAAGCTCACTGACCCCCTTCATGTCACAACTCGGCTTCCTAATCAAATGTTCATCTGTCCTCATTTGTGTTGTGTATCGTCTTATCTTGTCTATTGTTGTATATTCCCCTGTTAGTTTCTATTAAAATTGATATAAAATTAATTATGTGCATCCTCATTTTTGTATTTGAGTAAAGAGAACCGATAAGCCGCTGTAATGGAGAACGTGAACTGATTTATGAGTAGTAAATCAGCAATGAGATTGGTAAACATTTGAAATATAAAAAAAAAAAAAATGTTACTTGTCCATTTTCCCAAGTGCATGGAGAACAAGTCACGTGGTCTCCCATACATAAAAAAATTGATTTACAAAGCGTAATCTAAAAATTATGTCAAACTGGCAGTGAAGTATAAAACTAATTCAAAATCAAAATAGTTGTTGATGAGTTATCAACTAATCCAGTATCAATTATCTATCCATCTATCTGTTTATACATTTTAGATGGCTTTGGTTCAATAAACCTTTCCTGGATAAATTGTCACTGGGTTCCCGTCATTTCCAGTCTGTAGACACAGACTGGTTTTTGTCTCCTGTGCACAAAAGAATGGAAGCAGTTTGCTGTCAAGTATTGCATCAGTAGCTGCCACTCAAAAGACGAGCCAAAAAGAATTGCTGCTTCAGACCATTCATCCACTGGTGCTACCCTAACCCTGTAATTTCAGACAAAGGCTTCAAGTGGGAGTGGCATCACTCTGTAATTCTCTCGATGATAGCATTATGATATTATCTGGCAGAGTGTGAACCACTGAAATGTTGTGCCTCAAATTAATTACAGTAAACTGCCACATATATGCGGTTCAGCAACAGCAGATTCACTTATTCACAGATTTTCCAATATGCTTATTGTTTTCTTCTTTTGGGAGAATGAACTCTGTAAGTATAAAATTCTTATTGGCGTTATATCCTCACTTACTCAACTATTAATATATTTACTGTGTAAATGAGAGTTAACGTGTAAAGTGTGCTGATGATAATGTGAACACATAATGCAATTTGGGAATTATTACTGTTCAGTTTATCTTGTACTTCGACTATGAGAAAGTAAACCCTGAAAACTGAAATCGATGCAGTCATTCTTTCATTCATTTCTCATACTGCTTGATCTCACTAGGGTCGCAGGCGTGCTGGAGCCTAACCCAGGCAAGAGGCGGGGCACACCCTGGGCAAGAGGCGGGGTGCACCCTGACCTGGTCACCAGCCAATTGCAGGGAACCTTTAAATAAACAACTATTCAAGCACACATTCATACCTCTGGGCAATTTCAGAGTTTTTAATTAACCTACCAAGAGTCACTGATGACGTAGTGGTACAAACGCCTGCCTTGGGTGCGGGCAGTGTGGGATCGATTCCCACTCAGTGATGTTGTCTATCTGCCCTGCAACTGACTGGCGACCAGTTCAGGGTGTAGTCTGCCTTTCGCCCGAAGCTAGCTGGAATAGGCTACAGCTTTCCCACAACCCTTGTGAGGATAAGCGGCTTGGATAATGACATGACATTAACCTACCATGTATGTTTTTTGTGATGTAGAAGACAAGTACTAGGAAAAAACCCACAGAGGCATAGGGGACAACATGGAAACTTCACACAGACGAGGCCGGATTTGAACCTGGTTCTTAAGAACTGTGGGGTGGATATGCTAACAAATCACTCAGTGTGCCTCCAAAATTGATTTATATGAATAGAAATTAAAGCAGTGTGTTGACTATAATTGGATGACCAAGTTCCTCACATTTGAGCTTCCTAAGCATCCGAATTACGTGTATGTGCCATATTGATTAAAACTCAAACTCACCCTAATCCAAGTCAGAGTCATGAACTGGCAGGCTGACATTGATCCAAACATCATCATGAATGAAATACTTTTGAAATACAGTACAGTACTAGTACATGCCTTGGATCACGCTGACAAGAATTGTTGTATACAAAGATCCATCCATCCATTTTCTAAGCCACTTATTCTCACAATTGTCCTCCGAACTGTGAAGCTAATACTGCAAGCAGCTGCAACACATTGCCCCCCAGTATAAAAACAATGTTACTTATGAGAAGGACACGACTGGTTTACAAAATCAAATATGCAGGTATCACAGGAAATTAGGCTTGCTCACACTGACCCTTGTGAATGATATGAAGAATCAGAAGGGTTTGAAGAGTCATTTTATTGAATATGGGAGTACTGTACTTGCATAATACTGTTGAGCTTGGAAAAAATTAGGCTATGTACATGTAAAATTTCTTTCTATTTACGAAAAATTCACATTCCGAAACAACTTCCAGACCATATTTATTTCATAAGTTAAAAATGTTACCGTCGTAGACCATCACCGGTAGAAGGCTGCCATTTGTGTAAACTATGACGTTACTGCGGCAAGACAGCGTCTGCGCGAACAGAGCACAGAATTATAACATTCGAACGGACATCTTTCAAAGTTGAAAATGTCCTTGATTTAATTTTATTTGGTTTACTTCTACACGTTTCACCTGTCAGCTAAATTTCTTCTTCAGCTGGCTGATATTGGCTAATCTCTTATCCAAGGTACCACTGTCATCTGTTGGCGGTTTTTGCTAGAAAACAAATGCAGGTTTCTAACTTGGAAAATAAATAGTTGAGTGTTCCACACAAACACTGGTTACTGCATCCTAATTCAGTATTTTCAGGTGAACTGATGAAGCCTGCTTGGATGACAGGCCAAACATGTTCTAAGACAAACAGAGTGGACCAGTTGCAATTGATGAAATCTCCAAAGAATGAAATGACTTGGACGAATGGGAATATTCACAGACATGAGTACCCCGCTTCCTGCCCGAAAATAGCCAGAATAGGCTCCAGCACTCCCGCAATCCTCGTGAGGATAAACGGCTTGGAAAATAGATGGATAGATGACAAATCAAATGATATTTAAAAAACCTCTTTCATCATTGGGAAAATTGCATCTTTTAGAAATCATTCTTTTCTTGAAAATAAAATGGTAGATTGCCTTGGCATTAACATGGATTTTGTAAAAAAAAATAATAAAAATAATAATGAAATGTAGTCCATCGTTCTTTACTGGAACTAACACAAAACCTCATATCTGGTTGTTATATTCTCCCAAAAATGCTCCCAATTTTACTTCATGTTTTGCAAGAAAATTTTATGTTAATTGCTGGAGGGACAGAGAACAGAAATGTTGACACAATGTCATATGCAATGGCTGTGGGTCCAGGAGTCAAATGACTCACAATAGTTGCACTTTATTGAGGTTACTAAGATTGCGTGATGCTCACAGGTATCCACCATATGGTGTGTTCATGTCAATTCACCTTCTGACATCTGAGTGACTTCCACTGTTATGCACCGTCTTTGCTCATCCCGGTACTGTTTTACTATTTTTTGGAAATTTAAATGACCCATCAGTGACTAGTTTGGATACTTCTCTGTAAGAATGTGGGAAATGTTTTCATGACTGCTTTATACAAGTACACAGAATCATTATGTGGAGGATCAGTTGAACGACTCACACTCACCCATAGTTAATCACAAATCAATCAAAATGGAGAGTGATCAAATTGGACCCCAACAGTATATTCTGGAAAAATCCAAAACAAAGATCACATCGCTTTAGACCTGTGGTTTTCAAACTTTTGGCACACCACACTTTTTGGAGATTAAAATTTTCTCCAGCGCGGGGAGGCTAGCACTTAAAAATTGTAAAAGTAGGGGCTGGTGATAGTGCTGAAAATTGGAAATGCAAAGACAGTGAGGAATTTTTTTTTTGTACTGATCATCAGAGTCTGAATGAAATTGTATTTTGAAAATTAGCTGCATCTGTTCATGTTTTCTAAAGGAAAAAGTCACCCCACAAGGTATCAAAAATGACAAACAGCAAATTTGTTTGGAGAACTTCTTCAAAAAGAAGAACAGGTCAAATAATGTTGACAGAAGAAGAGTTCAGAGTGTACCCTGCCTGCTGCACAACGACAGGTGGGATAGGCTCTAGCACTCCAGCGACCCTCGTGAGGATAAACAGCTCAGAAAATGGATGGATGGATGTTTAATCATTGATTTTGATTTGTGGCTGCTCCGTGGGTTCCCGCCCTCATCATTCTTTTGTCAGGAGTCACTATCGTCCCCGGGCTGGTCTGGGACTGGCCACGTATCAGGTCCTGCGGGTTGTGGGGGGCTTCCTGTTCTACTGGGGGTTGAGAGTGGTGGACGGGGAGTGGTTGTGGGAGGGGAAGGCATTGGGTCCCTGCGGCCAATGCCTGGTGGCCAGTTGTCGGGGCCCATCAGGGGGGTGGACCACCCTGGGTTCCTCGGGGTGGGACGTGTCCTGTCTACAGGGTTGCTCTTGGTTGGATGGTCCTGGTTTCCACTCTCGATTGATTGCGTGAGGTCTATCGCTTCCATGTTGCGGACACAGCAATTATAGGACATTTCTGTTAGTCTTTTGTGAATTCACTTGCATGTGTCCATGGGGACCACTCATAGGTTTCTTTCATTCCATGTGGGACTACTCACTTATTGGAATAAACAATTCATGTATACAAGAAGAGCGTATAGATCACTCCACTTATATTCTTGTTCTATAGACCTTTATAATTCACCATCATTTCCACCACAATCCAGTTACATAGCGGGTTCACGATCCTTGTCTTGCATGCGTCTTCTTCTGTCCCATCTTGTCCTGTTCTTCCTTCACAGGTGTAGCGCTACAGTTGCACATAACATCCGTATTTGTTTCTTTGTTGTAGATATGAAATCATGTTTTTCCTCCATCAGTTTACAGTCTCTTAATTTTTACCTCTCTCACCCCTCTAGAAATTCAATTCAGTTTGACTGATTGACTCTGATCTTCCATAAAACTTCAATTAAAATATGAAGAAATCACAGAGGAAATTCAAAACTGTTCCAGCACAAAGGGGATGCACATTCTCTATTCTGCTTCATCTAACAGCCGAACAGGACACACACACACACACACAAATATTTTGATTTGGTCCTATGCCAGTCTGTCAAAATATGTTTTCATGTAAAACTGGTCCAAGGTGCAAAAAAGGTTGGGGACAGCTGTATTGGAACATCGTACAATAAGATCTAACAAAGGCCTCCATGTTCATTATGGGGAGAGGAGATAATCACATGAGAGGGCATCAGTCTGTCTTATTGTGTTCAGCTGCAGGATTTTGATTCCTGGAACACTCAGCATTGATTGCTTTGCATGACTAAATCCTGGTATCAGATAAGTAAAAATAAAGTCTCTAAGTTCCTTTTATACTGTGATCGTCCCTCGTAGGACATAGGCCACCAATACGATTCTTCTAGCCAGGGCTAAGTCCCTCCACTTCTCTGCAGTTTCTTTTAGTCCAAAAATGTTTCAATCAAGAATATATCTATTATGCAACTTTAAGTACAATTATTACAATTTTTGCATCCAAACGATTAGATTTGCATTGTATTTTGAATAAACAAATAATGTGTGGCATGGTGGTGATAACTGGCATGTTCTCAAAATACCTGTTTGTGTTTTCTCCGGGCACTCTGGTTTCTTCCCACATCTTAAAAACATGCATTAACTGGAGACACTAAATTGCCCTTAGGTGTGATTGTGTGTGCGGATGGTCGTTTGTTTCTATGTGCCCTGCGATTGTCTGGCAATGAGTTCAGGGTGTACCCCTCTTTCTGCCTGAAGATAGCTGGGATAGGGTCCAGCACTAACACAACCCTTCTGAGGATGAACAGCTCAGATAACGGCTGGATGGATATGCAATAGTGCAAAATGTCACAGGGTTGGCACATTCTTTTCCCCAAACTGATCTCAAGTATTTTTTTGCCATGTAAACAGTGAGCCAGAATGTTGACAGGCTGCATTCTGTCTGCACATTCTCTGCCTTGACGTCTCAGAGTACTGGAAGAGGACTTATGAAAAAAAAAAAAAAAAAAAACAATAAATAAAGATCCAGGAAGGAATCAGTGTGTCGCACTAGCTTGGCCTCATCTGAATGCACCTCTGTCAGCCGATGATCCACTATTTAGATCAGTCATACAAAAAAAAATCTTCTGATTAAATGAAGCAGCACTTACAACAACTAGATCAGAATATATCACCTCACGTGCACACAGTTGACCTGAGATCTTCATTTGGAATTACTTCAATTTAAAAAAAAAAGTATGTTTGTAAACCTGGCTATTGTTTGGGGTAGATCACAGATTTTACTCTTCTTTTTTTTGTTTGTTTGTTTTGCTACTTGTGATGGATCTTTGTCCTTAAAGGCCACCCGCATTTCTCCGCACAGCACCTCTGAGTAGCTTGTGCATAGCTTGCTGCACACACGTAAAAAAAAAGTTGCTGCGCAGCAAAAGCCAAGGAGCTCATCCGTCGTGATTGGCCCACTTTTAGTCATATGCCCTGATGATGTAGTCATCGTTCCTCCCAGGTCCACATACCACCAACAGTGAAAAAAATAAGTATTTGAACACCCTGCTATATTGCAAGTTCTCCCACTTAGAAATCATAGAGGGGTGTGAAATTTCCATCGTAGGTGTATGTCCACTGTGAGAGAGATAATCTAAAAAGAAAAATCCAGAAATCACAATGTATGATTTTTTAACGATTTATTTGTGTGATACAGCTGCAAATAAGTATTTGAACACCTGTCTATCAGGTAGAATTCTGACCCTCAAAGACCTGTTAAATCGCCTTTAAAAGTCCACCTCCACTCCATGTATTATCCTGAATCATATGCACCTGTGTGAGGTCGTTAGCTGCATAAAGACACCTGTCCACCCCATACAATCAGTAAGACTCAAACCTGTAACATGGCCAAGACCAAACAGCTGTCCAAAGACACCAGAGACAAAATTGTACAACTCCACACAGCTGGAAAGGGTCATGGAGAAATTGCCAAGCAGCTTGGTGAAAAAAGGTCCACTGTTGAAGCAATCATTAGAAAATGGAAGAAACTAAACATGACGGCCAATCTCAATCGGAGTGGAGCCCCATGCAAGATATCACCTCGTGAGGTCTCAATGATCCTTAGAAAGGTGAGGAATCAGCCCAGGACTACACGACAGGACTTGGTCAATGACCTGAAAAGAGCTGGGACCACAGTTTACAAGGTGACTGTTGGCAATACACTAAGACGTCATGGTTTGAAATCATGCATGGCATGGAAGGTTCCCATGCTCAAACCATGTCAAGGCCCGTCTTAAGTTTGCCAATGACCATTTGGATGATACAGAGGAGTCATGGGAGAAGGTTTTGTGGTCAGATAAGACCAAAATTGAACTTTTTGGTCATGATTCCACTAACTGTGTTTGGAGGAAGACGAATGATGACTTCCATCCCAATAACACCATTCCTACTGTGAAGCATGGGGGTGGTAGCATCATACTTTGGGGTGTTTTTTCTGCACATGGGACAGGACGACTGCATTGTATTAAGGAGAGGTTGACCGTGGCCATGTATTGTGAGATTTGGGGGAGCGATCTCTTTCCCTCAGTTAGACGATTGAAAATGGGTTGTGGCTGGGGAAATTTAAACTACAGTACTAAAATTAAACTAAGATTTAAGCTCTTGTGAACATTTTTTTTTTTTTAGCGAAAGGTGACCCAGAGGTTCATATTTTAACAATTTATCGAGCTCCAAAAACAATACAAAATTCATGGAGGATTTTTCACAACTGCTGTCACTTATTTGGACTGGACTCCCAAGAGCAACAACCAAGACTACAATTATTTTGTATCATCATGGGAGACTAATATTCATTTTGACAATAACATGGAAAATGATCTAAAGAACTCTGCTTTTTGGAACACTTGACCTCTCTCAATATATTAAGAGTCCAACCCAGACTCGAGGTCAAATTTTAGACCAGGTCATCTCTAAGGATGTTGAAATTTTATCAGTTGACATTAAGGATATAGTTATAGCATTTTTGCGTCATCTTTACATGACAGATTCTTCCAAAATTTCAGACAATCTCTAGTCTATCAAGAAAAGGTACATATGTTGACAAGAATACTGCCACTATGTTCATAGAGACTGTGGCTATGTCACAAACTGTGAATGCTGAGACATCTATGAACTTTTGGATAATTTCACCGGGAAAATCTCAAATGTCATGAATGCTGTCTCTCCTATTAAATCTAAGACAATTTCAAGGTGACCTAAAACACCGTGGAAGAGCACACTGATGGTCAAGAGCTCTAAATCAAAGTACGTAAGTGGAGAAAAACTCAACTCCAAATTGACAATGACCTTTACAGACAGTGTCTTTGTCATTTTAACCAAGAGTTAGTCAGGACTAGACAGCAACTTCAACAATACTTACAGTCTGTTTTCTGTGGTTGACAAGCTCACCCACCCAACCACAAAAAAAAAAAAATCAGAAAGCTTTTTCATTTAGTGAAAAAATACAATCCATCATGTTTAATAGCAGCACTTCTTCTTCTTTTCCTTCTGGCTTGTTCTATTAGGGGTCGCCACAGCGTGTCATCTTAGATGAACACATATTTACTTGACACAGTTTTACACCGGATGCCCTTCCTGACGTAACCCCTTGGCATTTAGCCAGGGAGAGAAGCTTACAGCACCTGGTATTCCCATGCGGTCTCCTATCCAAGTACTAACCATGGCCAAACCCACTTAGCTTCTGAGATCTGATGATATCGGGCGTTCTCAGGGATGCAGGGTAGGTTTAATATCAGCACAAATCAGCATAATAACAAAAGGAGACTAAATATGAAGCCACGCAGGAAAAACTCTCTTAATGTGTCATAATTGGATACAGTTGAACAAAAAAATGGAGAGAAAATAGCTCAGCAGCTGGAACCAACAACGAGCAGTCTTGACTCAATACCTTCTGACATTTTCAAAGCTCTTGCAATGTGTGTGCTATCTGATTTGCAGCAAGTAATCAATTACTCATTACAGTCAGGCAGGTTTTTTGAAGCTCTTAAAGAAGCTGGCATTAAGCTCTATGAATAAAAAATTGAAAACTGGACACTTCTATGCTCGCATGTTATAGACCCATCTCAAATCCATCCATCCATTTTCTGAGCCACTTATCCTCACAAGGGTCATGGTCAAGTCCTGGAGGCTATTCAAGCTGTCAACGAGGAGGAGATAGGGTACACCCTGAACTGGTTAACAGCCAATCGCGCTCACAATCACACCTAGTGGCAATTTAGAGTGTCCAACTAATGTTGCATGTTTTTGGGATGTGGGAGGAAACCGGAGTGCCCGGAGAAATCCCACTCAGGCACAGGGAGAACATGCAAAATCCACACGGGCGGGTCCGCGATTGGACCATGGGGACCTCAGAACAGTGAGGCCAACCCTTTCCAGCTGAGTCACCATGCCACCCCAACCTCAAAATTTTAATTGAAATTCAACTTCAACAAGATGAGAAGAGACACTTTCCGGAGTCAGTATTCAACCCTATATCATTGAGCACATTGATAAGAGCAGATTCTGTACTACGATGAGTTTGGAAACCTCATCGAAATTTGTCAAAAAGTCCATTTAAGTTCAAGAAATTGAACTTGAGAAGCTGGGGATAGGGATCGAAGGCAGCAGTTAATAATAAAAATCTGCAAGTATTTGTTTGGCCTTTGACAACCCCAAAAGCACTACTTTTCCGTGAGACAAAGGCTTTACTATAGCTGGTGCTTATCCCATCTGACACTTGGTGATGGATGAGGTACACCCTTGGACTGATTGCCGATGAATCCCAGGGATGATATAGTGAAGAAAATAAGTATTTGAACACCCTTCTATATTGCAAGTTCTCCCACTTAGAAATCATGGAGAAGGTTGAAATTTTCATCGGAGGTGCATGTCCACTGTGAGAGAGATAATCCAAAAAGAAAAATCCAGAAATCACAATGAATGATTTTGTAATTATTTATTTGTGTGATACAGCTGCAAATAATTATTTGAACACCCGAGAAAACCAATGTTAATATTTGATACAGTTTCAGTACAGTTGTTCACCAGGTTTGCACACAATGCAGGAGTGATTTTGGCCCACTCCTCCACACATCTTCTCTAGATAAAACACAGAGTTTGAGCTCCCTCCAAAGATTTTCTATAGGGTTTAGGTCTGGAGACTGGCAAGGCCATGACAGAACCTTGATATGTTTCTTATGGAGCCACTCCTTGGTTTTCCTGGCCATGTGCTTTGGGTCATTGTCATTTTGGAAGACCCAGCCACAACCCATCTTCAATCCTGTAACTGAGGGAAATTGTTCCCCCAAATCTCACAATATATGGCCACGGTCATCCTCTCCTTAATACAATGCAGTCGTCCTGTCTCATGTGCAGAAAAACACCCCTAAGTATGATGCTACCACCCCCATGCTTCACAGTAGGAATGGTGTTCTTGGGATGGAACTCATCATTCGTCTTCCTCCAAACATGGTTAGTGGAATTATGACCAAAAAGTTCCATTTTGGTCTTATCTGACCACAAAACTTTCTCCCATGACTCTTCTGTATCATCCAAATGGTCATTGGCAAACTAAAGACGGGTCTTGACATGTGCTGGTTTAAGCAGGGGAACCTTCCGTGCCATGCATGATTTCACACCATGATGTCTTAGTGTATTACCAACATTCACCTTGGAAACTGTGGTCCCAGCTCTTTTCAGGTCATTGACCAAGTCCTGTTGTATAGTCCTGGGCTGATTCCTCACCTTTCTAAGGATCATTGAGACCCCACAAGGCGGTATCTTGCATGGGGCATCTTGCGTGGTGAGTTGAGTGGGCCAAAATCTCTCCTGCAGTGTGTGCAAACCTGGTGAACAACTACAGGAAATGTTTGACCTCTAATTGCAAACAAAGGCGACTGTACTAAATACTAACAATATTTTTCTCAGGTGTTCAAATACTTATTTGCAGCTCTATCACATGCACCTACGATGAAAATTTCCGACCCCTCCATGATTTCTCACTGGGAGAACTTGCAATATTGCAGGGTGTTCAAATTCTAATTTTCTTCACTGTACATTAATTCATAATCATAGTCACACGTGCAGGCCATTATGAGTCGTAACCTTTAAGTATGCTTTGTAATGATTGAGGAACCTGCTATCATCAACTTTTCTGCATTTAACAATCGTTAAGCCAATGTGGTTCCATATTGTAAGAGAAAAGAAAAATGGTCCTCTAACCAAGTTCAATATGAATGATGTCTGCAACTACAACTTGTGTCTGTTTATGATAAGTTTTTCCCTATTACAAATGCATTCCATGTATCCTTGCGGAAATTCTTGGAGCATCTCGTAAATAAATAAAGGCAAGAACTCAAATTAAACAAGAAGCGGTTTTTATGCAATTAGCATGATGAATTTCTTTATCCAAGGGCCGTTTTTGGCAAACGTGTGCCTTGAAGTACAAAGTCATTTACGAGGATGGGTTTTGAAAACTGTGAAAACACAGACACGCATTAATAAATGCTCACTTCAAGTGCAACAAAAAGTCAGCACACCCCTCAGGTCATTTGCAGAGCATTTGGCTTTTAAGTTGAGAGTTTAATTATAGATTGGATAAAAGGTGGCTGAAGTGAAATGCACCACATAGATTTAAAGAGAAAGACTATGAATATTCTTTACAAAAACATGGTTTCCCAGATTTACATTTATTTGTGGCAGGCTTCCATGAATAAATCTGTCCATTACAGATAAATTTTGCCTTTTGCTGCATGAAAAGTGGCCCCAATGTGCTCTTTTTTTTTGTTTCTGCCAAGGATCCATAGTACAGTTTTATTTTCTGATCTTCTTCTTCTTTTCCTTTCAGCTTGTCCCATTAGGGGTCGCCACAGCGTTTCATTTTTTCCATTTAAGCTTAGCTCATGCATCTTCTTCTCAAACGTCCTCTTGTCCTCCCTACAACATCTATAAACCTTTTCTTTGGTCTTCTTTCTCGCTCTTTTGCCTGACAGCTCCATCCTCAGCACCCTTCTACCAATACACTTACTCTCTCGCCTCTGAACAAGTCCAAACCATTTAAGTCTGATCTCTCTAATCTTGTCTCCAAAACATCCAACTTTGGCTGTTCCAGGGTTCTGGGTTGAGCTCATTTGTAATCCTCTCCAACCTGTTCACTCCAAGCGAGAACCTCAGCATCTTCATTTCTGCCACCTCGAATTCTGCTTTCTGTTTTTTGTTCAGTGCCACCGTCTCTAATTCGTACATCATGGCTGGCCTCACCAGTGTTTTTTAAACTTGCCCTTCATCCTAGCAGAGACTCTTCTGTTACATAGAACACCAGACATCTTCCGCCAACTGTTCCACCCAGCTTGGACCAGTTTCTTCACTTCCTTACAACACTCTCCATTGCTCTGTATTGTTGACCCCAAGTATTTGAAGTTGTCCACCCTTGCTATCTCTTCTACCTGGAGCTTCACTCTTCCTCATCCGCCCCTCACATTCATGCACATATATTCTGTTTTACTTTGGCTGATCTTCATTCCTCTCCTTTCCAGTGGGTGCCTCCATCTTTGTAATTGTTTCTACGCCTGCTCCCTGCTCTCACTGCAGATCACAATATCATCTGCGAACATCATGGTCCAAGGGGATTCCAGTCTAACCTCAAATGTCTGCCTATCCATTACTTCTGCAAAGAGGAAGGGGCTCAGGGCGGATCCCTGATGCAGTCCCACCTCCACTGTAAATTCCTCTGACACACCTCCGGCACATCTCACCGCTGTTCTGCTGCCCTCATGCATGTCCTGTACTTTTCTAACATATTTCTCTGCCACATCAGACTTGCGCATGCAGTACCACAGTTCCTGTCTTGGTACTCTGTCATGTGCTGTGTTTTCATGTATTCCATCTATTGTTTTATAGAACTTTTTGGTCAGCCACTGCTTGTTGCAAACTTCATATTCACATTAACATATTTTGGAGGTAAATCCTAAATCTCTGCCCTGCCATTGGATGGCAACCAGTTCAGGATGTACCCTGCCTCCTGTGCGATGACAGATGAGATTGACTCCAGCACTCCCGTGACCCTCGTGAGGATAAGCGGCTCAGAAAATGGATTGATGATCTTAAATCACTGCCAGTCTTTATGATATAAAAAGCTATGGTATGCAAATTACTAATATTAAGACGACACACATCATGCATGGTTCATTGCTATCAATGGGAAAGTTCGAGTAAACTCCTGTAAGTGTTGGATTTGACCAGTTCTTTTAACATTTTATATTGTTTCCTTTGTATTTGTTTTTTTAAGTGATTATATTTTTTATTGAAATGTTTTAATTTACTATCAGTTATTCAATAAATGTTTAAATTTAACACCTGCCTCACTACCCAAAACCCCAGGGCAGTTACTAGATACGCACCAAAGCAAATAGAGTCCAGTCTAGTATGAAACACTGAAAGACAGAAATGAATACAATGAATACAGTAGTTGATTTTCTCCAAACTTGAAGGTTATAGGTTCGACTCTTGTGTCTTGACCGTGTCCTGGATTATGAAACTTAAACCCCAGTTGCTCCTGATGTTGATGTCTGTAATTGGTTTATGAGGAGATGTTAAAGTGCTTTGAGGAACTTGAACGTAGTAAAGCACTGTAAAAGAGAAAGCCCTTTTACTTTCATCTAAAACACTCATCTTCTTTTACCATGCAAAAAAAACAGGCACTTCTTATCTGATTGACCGGGTTATTTTGATTCACCATTGTATCTTAAATAACTCACAGTCTTCCAACTGTACTGGAACACTGCAGTGGCAGAGTTAATGCTTAATTGCTTGTGGTTCCTTGAATCTCCAAAATTAGAAATGGGGGCAGAGCTTTTGACTGCAGGTCTTACATTGCTCACATTTGTTTCTTGTGTTACATATACAATACTACAGACATTCAAGAAAAGCTCCAGCAGGTGCAGACCAATGTCAATGGCTTGACAATATTTAGCCAAAGATGTCTCTATTCAGTATATCAAATAGCTCCCATATGCATTTGAAATTAACACCTCAAAGACCACAATTAAATCTGTTTTGAAAAGAGACATCAATTAATCAGGAGAATAACTGGCTCTCAGTTGGGGAAAGGGTCAAGAATAGAAAATAAGTGTTGCAAGCTAGACAAAAGGTGATTTTTAATTAAATCCTCTCTCAAAGAGCAGAGGATATTTGAATCTGATAAGATGGAATATTGTGTATTCAAATGTTTTTCAGATGCTTAAGCAGCCTATCATGCAGCCTGATTATAATATCAAAGCAGCTCAGACAGCTGGAATTCACTGATTCCAGTCTTGGGTGCACTGTCCAGCATAGCCAAGTACAAACGGTAAGATATGACTCGAAAAGGTGCTTTCTCACATATTGTCTGCGTTGCCTGTTCTTCATCATTGGATAGAAAACACCAGTTCTGTCCTTTTTCACAGAAGATCTATGTATATTATAATATATCACAGCGAACCCAATTTTCTCGCTGTCTTGTCTTGCTGGTCAGTGGCAGGAGTAGGAATGATAGGTTTGGATGGGGAGTGAGCAAAATGACACCAATGAAGATGAACAGAGAGCAAGCACAGAAAACAGCATACAGGTACATGCTTGTTAAGTCCATCTAGTTGTAGTAACATAAGAAATATGCCAAACAGGGTCAATTGTGTTGAGTTTATTTTCAACTTGTAGTGGATCGACGTCATATTGAGTCATCATCACCAACAAACTGGCCAAGTATATTTGTCAACCTACCAAGTTTGGGCTGCACCTGACTTCGATTAATGAGTTCACACCAGAACAAACAAAACAAACAACCACCACAGAAAGGGGGGAACGTCGCAGACAAAAAGGTGCCAGTGTGATGATTAAGTGATAATAACTCTATAATTGAAGCGATAGCTCATTGTTTTTGTTTCAACATTGCTTCACTTCAAAATTTTATTCAAATTTCCCATGCAAGGCCAAAAAAGAAAGATCTAGAAATTCAGTCTTACTAACTGAGAGCGAAATGGTGAATAAGGGATTCCAATACTTTCCCCACAGAACCACATGACTGACTCCAATCTAATGGAAGCACTGCATTTAAAACCAAACTCAATATACACCACCCATTTGGGAGACTCGCTGTACAAAAAGAAATTGCTTCCTGAAATCTACTGGGATACCATTCAGGGGCCCCCTTCAATTGAATCTAATGTGACAAGCTGCATATTTCTTTTGAGAGGGCTCCGGCATATACTGTAAATAGATATCCATTGACTACGAAAGAGGCTAAAAAAACATTCAAAACCCTTATATGGAATCTAATGAGTGCCATACCAAAAATAAACCAACTGGGATCACACAACTTCACAAAAGTAGTTCCGGGGATGAAAAAAAAAGATCTTCATGCATTTATTTTCTACCTCAACTGTCTGTAACATTGAGTGTAAGGACAATTTCTGAACATAACACTCAACATTAACAAACTGCTGCAATGAGCCAACACACATTTTAGATTTAGATGTATCATACAAATATAAATAAAATGTTAAGAGTGATGGTTTCATTAGATAATAACACATTTTGCCAAATGTGATTTAGAGATTGTATTTTCATTTTAAAACCAAAGACATAATTTCAAATCGTACGTTTGGCCCAAATACAACACTGCTCAACACCAAAAAAAAAAAAAAAAAAACAAACATGGGACTTACAAATTGCATAAACTCAAGAACTGTTTAAAATAACTCACCACAAAACTTTCAGGCTTTCAGTAGAATGTAAAAAAGTCAGGAAAGTCCAGTGTGTTGACTTTTTATATCCTCTGAACATGCAGTGTCTAGCAACATAATCCTGTTCAAACCCAGGGTATTTGGTGTGGATGAACTTGACAGCCTACAACATCCTTACCTTAACCCTATAGAACACTTTTGGATGAATAAAGAGCAGACACTGAGAGCAGGTCTTTCCATCCAACATTATAGTGTGCCGTCATAAATGTGCTTTTGAAAGGATGGTCAAATATTCTCATTGTCACATGAATAAACCAAGTGGAAAGCCTTCTCAAAAGTGCTGAAGCTCTTATAAGGACTGTTTCTTCCTCTCGTACAAGCTAGCATTTGGTCTCAGAACCTTCGTTTGTGTGAATCGCTGTCTTTGTTGTTGCTGAATATTCCAAATGTCCTTTGTGTTCCTTGTGCTAACAGTAGGGATTTGTATGAGTATTTACCGTGATTACCCTTGTTAAGAGGTAGATTGTCCTGTTGTGCCCTTGTTTTCCATAGTTGTGTCCACCAGTTTGAATGCTGATGAAATTTGTGTTTCCTTTTGTTCTATGACAAAACTGTTTTAGTGATTCGAAAGAAGATTATTCTGTTCTTTTTAAAAAAAAAAATTAGGACCCCATCCCACCGCTTATCCTCACAAGAATTGTGGGAGTGCTGGAGCCTATCGCAGCTATCTCTAGGTAGGAGGTGGGGTACATCCCAAACTGGTTGCCCACGATTTGCAGGGCATATAGAAACAAACAACCGTTCACACACATTCACACCTACGGGCAATTTAGAGTATTTAATTAATGTATGTTTTGGGGAGGTGGGAGAAAACTGGAGTGTCCAGAGAAAAACCCACACCGGCAAGAGGAGAACATGCAAACTCCACACAGGCAGGGCAGGAATTTGAATCCCACCCCTCAGAACTGTGAGCTAGACGCTCTAACCAGTCATCCACCTTGCCCAAATACAACTGTTGTTTCAATGTAAATCCCTTTCTCTTCCATGATTTATAAAACAGGTTGCAACATGTTTACGTAACATAAAATATAAACTCCTATGCCACATCTGACTGGTGTGGAAAAAGTGAGGTGAGACCCTTAATGAAACACTAAAATAGATGAAAAAAAAAAAAAAATCAATCCATCATCTGTAATGCTTATCACTATGGCATCACTTTGGGCGCGAGGCAGATTACACCATGAACGGGTCACCAGCCAATAACTGAAAAAAAAATATATATGTATTTACAGTCTGACTATGACATAATATGAATAAGTGTCCACTTTGCATCTGCCTTCCACCCTTTCAAAAAGGTAGTGATAGGTTGACACCAGTCTTTAATCCCATCAAAAGCTTGATTTATTGATCTGACTCGGTCCATATTTCATAATAAATCAGTGATTAAAGGTGTCTCCGGAGAAGCCTCAGTCAGGATCTTAGACGGACAGGCACTGTAATGGAAACTTTGTGATTTATGGATGGTTGTCCTCCAAACTACCAATTCAATTTGGATTTGGTACACAATGCAACCTCTGGGGTGCATTATTTCATTACAAAAAAAACAAAAACAAACAAACAAACAATGCTGGACATAAGCAAAAAAAGCAGCTCAAAGTTTGTCCAAGTGGATGTCAAATTGTCAGAGGTGAGAAAAGGGCAACCTCCTTGCCATTATTTACTACTGGTTGTTTGCCCATGACAAAGTGATTCAAGTAAAGGGTTAATAACTTGGTGTGACCTCAGATCAACACTGACAGACTATTGTCAGTTTCTCTTACACTAGCATTCAGTATTGTACTTAACAGCTCTTCCAAAAAGAGAAAAATCTGTGTTTGGTAATTATCTTGTGAAAGTGGTGTGATGGAGGCAATGCACAGTATGTGCTGCCTTTTGGTCAATTCCATTAGGACAATGTACATTACAATCCCTATGCTGAGAACATCAAGGTTTGCTGTCCAATTGTTCTCCAAGAATCAAACAATAAAATTCAACTGTATGCCTACCAAAACAAAATGGAAATGTAATCTAATTTATTTAAGCAGTATTGGAAAGTATTTGGAAAATATTCTTCTTTGTCTTTTAAGACATCCGGATTCATCCAGGCACAGAAAAATAATATTTAAAATGTATTTGGATCATATTGGATCGAGAATTTAATGAACTTGGGTTTCCTTTCATTCTAGATATCCTCTCACAGTACTGTGCCACATTATTTTTTTTTATTTAATTCACTGATAAAAATGTCACGTTGGTTGGATTTTTGTTATATTTATGTAGTGCAAGCAAAAATCTGGCCTACACACACACAACACGCATGCACACACACACACACACAAACACACACACAGACACACAAAATCAGGATTCGACACACCTATCTGGGGCCCTGTAAACAAAACTCCATCTAATGGCTGCTACGTGGACGTATAAAAGTAACTGGTTACATAGCGCTACAACCTGTTAAAACTTTTATTTGTATGAGTGGATGATTTGACTGGTGATTAATTCAGCTGTTTTTTCTATAAGAGTGAAGGCCACTATTTGAAAAATAACAGTCTTGACATGGTGAATGGGTTTATCAGCTACACTACTTAGCAACAAAACACATGGGACATTGAAAATGACGCAGTCAAGATCAAGTAGCTAGCATTACTTCAAGGAGTACTCTTGATATAATGGGAACAAGTAAGCCTGCATTTATGAGTATCTATTTCTTATTTGTTGCGGATAGGGATTAAGTTTGACCTGCAGACAGATATTCATCCAGCTGTTTCTGTTTTTTTCCCTCTGTTCTGAAGACAAAAATAGTAATCTTACCCTTTCCCTGGCATTTTAATAGGAGTGATGTCCTCCAAGAGCTCAAGACTGAACTTCATTGCAGGTCTTAAAATACAGTATCAACAGTCCTTAGTCATTACCAACATTCATATTCTTCAAGACTTGTCTGTGTGTGTCTCCCTTGATAATTTTCCAATCATATCAAACTTTAAAAAGAGTGGTGAGTATATAATTTGCGTTGCAAACCATAAATGATACTTCAGAATCAGGATCAGCTTTACTGGCCACGTATGTTACAAGACAGAATGAATGTCAGTGAAATAAAGCAATTTCCCTTGGGTGTACAAGGAACTGAGGTGTTATGTTCATTTGCATTTACAAGATTAAACTAGAAAAATACTGGATTTCAAAAGGACTAAGGTTGAAAGAAATGCAAAAGCGGAAAATATGTATAAGGACTTTACATACCAAGATTCATTTCATTTATTACATCTTGAAAAAGCACCTACATTTTAATTTTATGGTGTTGGTTAATTGTGTCTATATATATATATGAGTTCCTGGAGAAAACCCACATAGGCATGGGGAAAACATGCAGACACCACACGGGCGGGGCTGGGATTTGAACCCGGTCCTCAGAACTGTGAGGCCAAAGATCTCGCAAGATGGTCAACAAGGCCGTGTTATTCCTGGATCAAAATGGAAACTTTTGCCAATTTAATAAAAAACTTGTTGATATAAGCAATAAATGAATGGGTTTTTATGAACAAAATACCACTACTGGCTTCCCTCAGAATGCTCCAAACATGCTACCTAATGAGGGATGACCTATCGTGGCGCAGCTGTAGAGCATTGGCCTCACTGTTCTGAGGACCGAGATTCAAATCCTGGCCACACCTGTGTAGCGTTTGCATTTTCTCTGGTTTTCTCTGGGCTCTTCGGTTTCCTCCCACATCCCAAAAACATGCAACATTAATTTGAGAGTCAAAATTGCCCCTGGGTGTGATTGTGTGTGTGATTGTTGTCTGTCTCCATGTGCCCTGCAATTGGCTGGCAACCAGTTCAGGGTGTACCCTGCCTCCTGCCCGATGACAGCTGGGATAGGCTCTGGCACCCCTGCAACCCTTGTGAGGATAGGTGCCTCAGAAAATGTAAGGATGGATGTTTTTTACTGAATTAAGATCGGAACAAAACCAATATTGAATCGAACTGTAATCCCAAAAACTAATTGAATCGAATCACAACAAAAGTAATCAATATTGAATCAAACTCTTAATAATGCCCAACCTCACACAGCAGATAATGCTTTTCAGTTTCTCTCATGGACTGTGCCATCTCCAGTATATTACACTACTAAGTATATAACAAAAACTGTATTTCACAAAGGCAGCACGGTGGGTCAGCTTTTAAAGCGTTGGCCTCACAGTTCTGAGGTCCCGGACCCGCCGGTGTGTAGTTTGCATGTTCTCTCTGTGCCTGCGTGGGTTTCCTCCAGGCACTCCGGTTTCCTCCCACATCCCCAAAACATGCATCATTAATTGGACACTCTAAATTGCCCCCAGGTGTGATTGTGAGTGCGGCTGTTTGTCTCCATGTGCCCTGCGATTGGCCGGCAACTAGTTCAGGGTGTACTCTGTTTCCTGCCCATTGACAGCTGGGATGGGCTCCAGCACTTCCCGTGACTCTCGTGAGGATAAGCGGCAAAGGAAATGGATGAATGGATGGATGGATGTGTTTCACAAATGTGCATGTTATATTTTTCCAATATTGCTATTTAAGATCCTTATAATTAATTAGATAAGTAAAAGAGATTTGGGGAGGCTTAGACATGTTATGTGTTTAAAGGCCATGAGTGGCTTCTGAGGGAAGCTAGGATGTGATTCATCACCCTCAGGGAGCTTCTATGAGAATAACTCTCTTATAGACATTAGTAGGGTTGCATCATTTCCCCTAATGAACGTGCCTCAAGGTAGGTCGCCATTTTCCCCTAACCCTATTTTTACTTATATATTCATCTCCCTTGCCCCTAGATTTACCCTGTCAGTCTCTTTGTGTTGCATCTCCAGCACGTATAAGGGCACTGACTCTTGATGGCTCTTGTTTTGTGTTGCCTTTCTGCATAGTCTTTGTTTGACTGCCGGCACTGTAGCAGAGACTGTGATCTATTGTCTTTGACAGCTCCTAGTGGCTAGTACAGCAAACTAGAACAGCAAATCATTGGGCATCCAGGATTTTGAAAATAGGTACTGTTTATTTTGGGATTCATGAAGATCCATCAGAAGCATATCATACCATTGTGGAGTAGTGTGTGGTGCAGTGAAGTATCTATTATCTAAATAACATCTATGACTATACGATGTTAACAAATTAAAATATGTCCAGAGGCATTATAATAAATCCAGATCAATGCTTGTATCCCACATTAATCCAGGAGACAAATACAGTGTAGATCTAAGAGCGATTTATGTCCACTGTAAGATTATCAGCATGTATTCCAAAGGTTTATGTTTACATGAATGAGGAAGATGTGACAAATAGAGGATAATATGAAGAACACAAATTAAAACTACTCTCTTGAGTTTAGCAATTAGGAAATTGGCTATTTAAAGGAATAGCGGAACTAAAAATTGTACTACCACTGATGCAAAGCTACAGCCGGTGCTGAAAGTTTTCAGACCCCTTCAATTTTTTTAATATGTTATGTTGCAGCCATTTTTTAAGATTTTTTACGTTCATTTTTTCCTCAATAGGGTACACACAGTACCACTGGAAAAAAACTCAGGTGGCCATTTCTTCTCATCACCCTTGAGATGGTTTTACAACTTCATTGTAGACAAACTGTGTTAGATTATCGTGATCGGACTTGATTAGGAAAACTACAGATCTGTCTATATAAGACCTAGCAGCCCACAGTGCATGTTAGAGTAAATGAGAATCATGACGTCCAAGGAACTGCCTGAAGAACTCAGAGACAGAATTGTGGCACAGAGATCTGGCCATGGTTACAAAAAAAATAGCTGCTGCACTTGAAACATTCCCAAGTGCACACTGGCCTGCAGAATTCTTGAATGGATGCTGTTTGCGATGAACTCTTCCCAGAGCTGGCTATCCAGCCACACTGAGTATTTGGTGGAGAGAACAGAACTTTTTGGCCTTAATTTTATGCAGTATGTGTGGAGAAAACCTGACAATGTTCATCACAAGTCTAATAGAGTCCCAACAATGAAGCATGGCAGCATCATGATGTGCGGTGTTTTTCAGCTCCAGTGACAAAACGACTGGTTGCAATTGTAGGAAATATGAATGGGGTTAGGTATAGGGATATACTGGATAAAAACCTCCTCCAGAGTGCGAAGGACCGCGGACTGGGCCGAAGGTTTACTTTGCAACAAGACAATGACCCCAAGCACACAGCCAAAAGAACAAAGGAGTGGCTTCAGAACAACTCCTTGACTGTTATTGAATAGCACAGCCAGATTCCTGACTAAAACCCAATTGAGGAACTCTGGAGCGACCTGAAAATGGCTTTCTACTAACATTTACCATCCAACCTGACAGAACTGGAAGCTATCTGCATGGAAGAATGGGAGAGGATCCACAAATCCATGTGTGAAAAACTTGATGCATCGTTCCCAAAAAGTCTAATGGCTGTATTAGTTCAAAATGGTGCTTCTAAAATACAAATCAAAGAATCTGAATACTTATGGTAGTGTGATATTTCAGTTTTTCCTGTTTTAATCTGTGAAAATCTGAATTATTTTTTCTCTGTCAAAATGGGGTGCTATGTGTACAGTACTGTGGAAAAAAATGAATGTAAATGAAAGCAAATGGAAATTAGAAAATTGTAGCAAATAGCTGCAATTAAGAAAATATATATAATAATATACAATAATAATTGGCAGCACGGTGGGTCAGCTGGAAAGCGTTGGCCTCACAGTTCTGAGGTCCCGGGTTCAATCGCAGCCCTGCCTGGAGTTTGCATGTTCTCCCCGTGCCTACATGGGTTTTCTCTGGGCACTCCGATTTCCTCCCTCATCCCAAAAATATGCAACATTAATTGGATTCTATAAATTGTCCCTTGGCGTGATCGTGACCGCGACTGTTGTCTGTCTATATGTGCCCTGCGATTGGCCGGCAACTAGTTCAGGGTGTACCCCGCCTCCTGCCCGTTGAGAGCTGGTCGAGGCTCCAGCACCCCTGCAACCCACGTGAGGATAAGCGGCAAAGAAAATGGATGAATGGATGGATGGATGGATGGATGGATGCTGCTACCCTCTGGCATATTTAATGATGGGGTTAAAATATTGGTTTGGGTTTTTTCGTCACTAGAAATTCCCTCAGACAACGTTGCATGGTCCAGTATAGCTTTTGTTAGCATTTTATCGTGTATTTGGGTTCTTTAACAATAGATATGGTTAAGAAGTGTAGTCACGGACTTTGTAATAGTGACGACAGGTATCCTGAAAGGCTAGTTGGTGGAGTTCAATTCGTACCCTTTCCAAAACCGAAGACCCAGTACGAAAAACGTCTTTGATGAATCAAACTTTGTGGAAGACGGCATGATCAACTGAATCCATCTAAAATCAACCGGAACAGATATGTTTGCACGAAGGTATGCCCTATATTTGATTTTCAATACATGTCTCATATAAATGAATTGGCAGTTCTTCGCTTGCATAACATAGCTAAGTGTGAATGATTGACACACTTGATCTGTGTTGAGTGATATTTTGCGATGATCTGACTGCACAAACTAGCAGTCCTAAAAGCCTTCGACGTGCACCGAGACACCAAGACTGAAGGAAGGATGTTTGAGGACACTAAAGTAGTGATTGTCGTACTCGGTCGGGACTTACGTAGGTTTGGTACTAATTCAAGAATAATTATTGAGGGGAGCGCGTGACGTTACACAAAGAAAGCGAGAGAAACAACTCGTAAATCAAGCCTCACCTTCTTTTCCTTCATACGGCGGTTCACAAACGGCTATACAGATACACATACAGATTCTGCACACAAGTGTGATATGTAACACGAAAATAGGAAACTGTCAATGACGAATTTGTCTTTGGGTTATAATATATTATATTAAGTGGCTTCTTGTCTTCCTCTGACTCCGGAAAAATCTCGCGCTAATATCAATGGTTTCTCCGTCGATATGCATGTAAATACCATTGAAATACCCCTCGCTGAAATACTTGAAGCCCTGCTGTCTGCTTTTCAACGATATTTCACTGTTAGCTAAGAATGCGAGTGAGAAAGCAGCTGGTAAATCGGACAGTTTCGCTCTAGTCTTTTCTTCCTGCGCTGCCATTTTTGCTAATTGTTTGTCTGAGGTTAGCACACTCGGGGTGACGTAACTTCAGGAGGCGTGGTTAAGTGCCCTGTACGGAGGGGTCAATTCACCCGCAGGACCTCGAGTTGGGATGCGGGGTTCCACACGGACTGAGCTTCTCTTCCGGAGTGGGCAGTTCAGAGAGTTCCCGCCGTTATGCGAGTAGTGTTTTGATGTCTACCAATAAAACAAGTTTTGTTCCTATGTCCGACACTCTGCCTCTGACTCCTTTTCTCCGGCGCTACACTGGTGACCCCGACGTCAGTCCCGGCATTTTCGAGACTGAACTGAACATGGCAACCACCATCCTCAAATTGCCGGAGTTTTGGGAGACATCCGCGGCAGCGTGGTTCACGCAGACGGAAGCTCAGTTCGCCCTCCACGGGATCTCGGACGATTTCACGCATTACTACCACGTTGTCTCAGCCCTTGGGAGCTCAACGGTGGCCAGTGCAGTGAACTTCATCACCTCTCCCCCGGCCCGAGATAAGTATGCTGGGATCAAGGCTCACCTTCTCAAGGTTTTTGAGCTTTCATGGTCAGAGCGTGCCCGACGTCTGTTGGCTATTAATGGACTGGGGGACAGCAAACCTTTCGAACTCATGGAAATGATGCTAAACCTGCTGGGCATGGAAGAGCCCAATTTCATTTTCATGGAACTGTTTCTCAGGCACATGCCACCGCATGTTCAGACAGCGCTCGCTAACAGTGAACACTCAGTGAACACTGAGCCCCGGGCCCTGGCCGAGGAGGCTGACCGTTTCTACCTGGCCACCCAGCACTTATCCCCTGAGAAGCTGGCCGCGACGTGGAGTTACTCACCTCCGGGCGCGGGGGTGGCATCCAGCAGGGGCCCCATCGCCATCGATGGCCGTGCTGTCACAGGCTTGTGCTACTTTCACGCCCGTTTCGGTGAGAAAGCAAAGAGGTGCCACGCGCCTTGCAACTACGACACGTCGGGAAACAACAAAGCCCGCGCTCCGCGGCGGCCGTGAGCGTGGGTGCGAAGAGCCGGCTGCTGTTCGTCAAGGACACCCTTTCCAGATGCAAATTCCTTTGCGACACCGGTGCCCAGAGGAGGGTCCTGACGGCCACTGCGGAGGACGCTGCTGGCGGGACTGATGGGCCACCCCTACTGTCCGCTAATGGCTCCCCTATCCGGTCTTATCGCATAAGGACTGTGGACTTGTGTTTCGGGAGTCAGCGCTTCACATGGGACTTTGTCACTGCCGATGTCTCGTTCCCGCTCCTCGGCGCTGATTTTTTTTTTTTGCCCACGGACTGCTGGTGGATGTTAAGAGGGGCCGTCTGGTGGATGCACTGACTTTCTCCACGGTTGCCTGCGTCCGCAATGAGGCGACTTATGGCGGTCTCTCCAGTTCGCTCTCAGACAGCACCAAGTACCATCTCCTCCTTGGTGAGTTCCCTGGCTTGACACGGCCCACTTTCTCCTCTGCCACGACTAAACATGGGGTCGAGCACCACATTGAGACCAAGGGCCCCCCGATTCACACGAGGGCCCGACACCTTAACCCCGAGAAGTGATCAGTCTCTAAGTCCGAGTTTGCCAACATGGAGCGCCTGGGAATCGTCCGCCGCACGGATAGCCCGTGGGCCTCGCCGCTACACATCGTCCCTAAACCGAGTGGCGGGTGGCGACCGTGTGGTGACTACCGCCACCCTAACGACGCCACTACGCCCGACCGCTACCCTGTTCCACACATTCAGGACTTCTCGGCCCACCTGGCGGGCAAAATCCTGTTCTCCGAGGTCGACCTGGTGCGCGGGTATCACCAGGTTCCCGTGCACCCTTCAGACGTTCCCAAGACAGCGGTAATTACACCGTTTGGACTGTTTGAGTTCCTGAAGATGCCGTTTGGTCTTAAAAACGCGGCACAGTCTTTCCAACGTTTGATGGATTCTGTGCTCAGGGACTTGCCATTTGTGTTCGTCTATTTGGATGAACTCGCCAGCTCCTCGGAGGATGAACATCTGATGCCTCCGCGACCTCTTTGCAAACTGGCGGCGGGCTGTTTTTGAGCCAGTCCACAACCTCTCCCACCCCGGAAGGAAACCGTCCGTGAGGCTGGTGGCCCAGAAGTTCATGTGGCGCGGTCTTAAGAAAGATGTGCAGGCCTGGGTCGACTCGTGCGTGGCCTGTCAGCGGGCTAAGGTGCATCGCCACACAAAAGCCCCCCTTCGCTGTCCCCGAGAGGAGGTTCGACCACGTCAACGTCGACTTGGTGGGTCTGCTTCCTCCCTCGCATGGTTTCACCGACTTGCTCACCATGGTGGACAGGACGACCCGCTGGCCCGAAGCCGTTCCCCTCTCCTCGACGACGAGGCATTCATCGGCACGTGGGTTGCGCGCTTTGGGACCCCATGCGACCTTTCCTCTGATCGTGACCCTCAGTTTACCTCTGAACTCTGGAGCAGAGTCGCTGAGAGTTTGGGGGTCAAGCTGCACCGCACTACCGCCTACCACCCCCAGGCGAACGGTCTCTGCGAGCAGTTCCACCGCTCCATGAAAGCAGCCCTGCGTGCCGGCTTGACGAACAGAAACTGGTTGGATAAGCTTCTGTGGGTCATACTCGGCCTCAGGTGCGCCCTCAAGGAGGACTTGTTGTCCTCATCCACCGAGCTCGTCTACGGCCAGCCACTGCGGGTCCCCGGCGAATTCATCCCGGACGCCACAGCGCCCTGGTCTGCAGCCAGGCAACGGTCCTCCCTGCTGGAGGCCGCAAAAGGGTTCGCGCCGGTTCCCTCGTCGCAACATGGCACCCCAGCTGCCCGGCTGCCCCGTCACCTGCGCTCTGCAGATTTTGTGTTTGTTCGTCATGACGCCCAACGTGGACCTCTGCGCCCCCCATACGACGGGTCATTGAGAGTCCTGGAGCATGGGGATAAGAGACTGCTCGTAGACATTGGCGGCAGACCCGACACTGTTTCCGTGGACAGGGTCAAACCCGCGCATCTGGACATTGCCCAGCCTTTGGGTCATCCCCCTTTGCCCTGTGCCCCTGCGCCTGCCGGGGTGCCCTTGACCCCGCCTGGGCCCTTGTCCCATGATTCAATGGACAGTGCGGCACCGCTCCCCGCGGCCCCTACAGTGCACACCCGCCGGGGTCGGGTCATCATCCCGCCACGGCACGAGGATTTTGACTATGGGTGAATTCTGGCGGGGCTTGTATGGTGTTTACATCATTCACACGCGGGACCTCGAGTTGGGGTCCGGGGTTCCGCACGGACTGTTTTTGTTGTTGCTCTTCCGGAGTGAGCAGCTCAGAGAGTTCCGACGTTATGCGAGTAGTGTTTTGATGTCTACCAATAAAACAAGTTTTGTTCCTATGTCCGACACTCCGCCTCCGACTCCTTTTCTCTGGCACTACAAGCTACCTTTAGCCTGTGTAGACGAAGATAGTGCTAGTTTTTCATGCCCTGAAAGCAAGATGCTGCACGGGACTCATGAACGCAAAATATATATTTTTAATTCAATTAATTAAAAAAAGATGTTCACAAAAAGTAGCCACATACGAAGCGCTCCCTGTGAATTAGGAGAAGTTTGAAAAAATCTACTATCACTCATGGATTAACAGGCTAGACTGCTACGTGAGGGGAACCACACAACTTCACTCGTAACTCGAGATGAAAATGATATGGAAAATGACAGACTGAAATGGTATGTGAGACTTTCTGAAGCTGTTCAAACTCAATACTTTAGTGGTTTTAGTGAACAAGGGCAGGATGAATAAAAAATGACTTTTTTGTCATGTTAGAGCCATTTTACTGCTGTGTTACAGTCACTGTTTGTAAACAAGGTACGTAAATAAATGTTTACAGAGTCTTTCTGTGTTAATATCTAGTTTTAACAACTTTCCTGTGCCTACAGTATATCCCCGTTGTGTGGTCCGGCGCAGCTCATCCATCAAATTTATTATTTTTTCCCCTCATAGAGTGGGTGCGACCTATTAACTGGTGCGCGCTGTCATCCAGAAAATACAGTCTTAATAAAGCAGTGTGCCGTGCTAATAATTGTTGATCCATTGACACCTTGCCTCCTAACAATTATCAAATACAGACTTCATTGACAGTTTTCTCTATGAATGGCTTTGATAGGGATGCCTTTCTCACTTGTAACTCCATGCAAGGCCTTAAATATGACTAAAAATAATGTACCAATTAGTAAATGTTCTTGAATTGGATTTAATTTTGCCAACCCGTCTAACAAGGTAAAAGGTTGATTTATTTCTTAAATTAATCCAGAATAGATATAGACAGGGGGCAAACGTCCCCTTGTATGGTTCACTTAATCTGATTTTCACCATATGCACTGTAAATCATGTGCCTACAGGGCAGAATAATTTATGTCCCACTGCCTTAGCACTGACATGTTGTATCACTGAAACAGCATGTTGCATGGCTGCACAGAGAGGAGCATGAGAAGGCATGATGATAGTATTAAGTGAGGAACATAATTTGTATCCTATATAAATCAAGGGAACTCTTTGGGGATTTTCTGTAATTTTGTGATGTAACTTTGATTCCTCAGGATGTACATTCCAAAATAAAAACAGACAATTTGTTTTCCATTTGCCAAGCTCCTTTCATAATGCTTATAAAGGCATTCTTATCCCTGAAAAGTTTTAGACTGAAAATCATTGTCAAACAAAGGATAGCTTTACATAAATACATAGACACATTTAGTGGCAAACATCTTAGACTTTTTGTTTCAAGGTTTATTAGTTTAAAATATTTTGCTCATTGATTTGCTAAACATGGGTAGATTCGTTTGAGGTAAAATATGGTATATTTAATTTTGAAATCTGCAGCACTAATGGAATTATGCCACACAAAAAATTATATAATTTGTGAAAATTAAACCCCCCCCCAAGTATTTTGGGGGAATTTTTTAATTCAGAAAATATACAGCATGTTTGGAGAGCCATGCATGGATTTCAGTTTTAAAAGCAGCTGTAAGAGCTTCCAAGTTATCTCGAGGTCAAATAAACGCTCTCTCTAAGCAGTGCCAATTTGTGGCTTGAGTTTCAATAGGCTAAAGTAAACCTGTTAAAAGTTAAACAATTGGAGCAGTGACAGTTTCACTTTTATGGCACAACCTCTGGTGGATCCTCACATATATTAAAGAAAATGGACGTACTCCATTTAGATTTAATATAAATGTTTACATTTATCTTTGTAGCACGTTCATTTTCCATTTTGTCCCAAAGATTTGTGTTTACATCTTACTCAGGAAATTTGTAACTTAATGTGAAACTAATAATTTAATAAAACTTTGGCAAGACCAACACTTCGTTGGATTTTGTTATATTTTAAAACCATGATTATCAATGGATAAATGTTATTTTCTGACAACTTTATACAACACAGCAGATATTTGATTCACACAGGGGTGCCCAAGAGTCGATCGTGATCGACCAGTCGATCAACATTAGTCTTTCCTTCAGTCCAGGTCCTGGAACACCAAAGCAAAGCACCTTCATCGATATCATCGCTTCCCTGTTTACTGCAGCTGAGCCTGAACCCATTCTTCCAGCATATTTTGTTGGTGCAGCCACATGCAAAATCGAACAGTTGGTCAATGAGGTCCAAAAGAACCAACCGGATCCCAAGAGCAGGCCTCCTGACCGTCTGTGCCAGACTCCGCACGTTCGGAAGTCTTCCAATGGGTCCATGATTCAGAGTGAACCTGTCACTCTGGCATCTGCTGGACAACCTAGTTCATTCAACAGCACTTCTGGTCTCATCAAAGACACCCGTGAATTCGTACAAGCTTGCTCTATCTGCTAACTTCCTGGTCACGCATGTCTTTAGACTCCATGGAATTACCATCAATATTGTCTCCAATAGGGTTCCACAGTTCTCTTCACAGGTCTGGAGGGAATTCTGCTAGGTGGTAGGCACAGCGGCCAGCTTGTCTTCAGAGTACCATCCGCATACCAACGGCAAGACAGAGCGAGCTAATCAATCCCTCGAGTCAGCTGTCCACTGTGTAGTTTCACGCAACCCATCTTCATGGTGCACATTCCTCCCGTGGATTCAATACACACACACACCTCACCAGTTCTTCCACTGGTATGTCCCCGTTCATGGCTTGCCACGGTTTCCAACCCCACTCTTCAAATTACAAGAGTAGGCGGTGGTAGTTTGTACTGTTCAAGATCATCTCTGGAGTGTTTCAGGCAGTGTGGAAGAAAGTCCGGCTGGCGTTGAGCCGATCTACAGCTCACAACAAACAGCTCACAGACCGACATAGCTCCTACCCCCAAAAGCAAGGTGGAAAATCCGTCTGTCTTTCCTCCCAGGACCTCCCACTTCAGACTGAGTCCCGTAACCTTGCTCCATATTACATTGGTCCTTTACCAAGATCATCGATCCCACTTCCATCCAGTTAAAGCTTCCTCAACCAATGAAGATTCATCCCACTTTCCAGGATCACCTCCATTACCTTTTCTTCAATAAACTGCTAATCATCTCATATCTGCCTCCCCCTGTTCTTCCAGCTCTTCTCAGTACATGACACAAAACATGTTCATCTCTGGGACATGGAGCCCATCCTTTCTGAGGAGTTTGATGGCTGGGTATTCCCACAATGTTTATAATTGCGTATAATTGTTTTAACAGGTGAACGCAGCACTTTCGCTGGAAACTTTATCTATCTATCTATCTATCTATCTATCTATCTATCTATCTATCTATCTATCTATCTATCTATCTATCTATCTATCTATCTATATATATATATATCTATATATATATATATATATATATATATATATATATATACACTGTATATGTATGTATATATACACACACATGTTTTTTTTTTTTATAACACACATCAAATGGTTCAAGTCAACGGTAAGATGATAGTGGCCTATTGAATAAATAATACTATTCCAATGATATGAAATAGATTATCCTTAAAGCTTGGACAAACCTTTCCAGGTATATTGTGGAAAGTGTAGAAATTATGTGGATTGGTTGTTAAAAGACAGAAATCAAAGAAATAATTTACTGTAAATGCAAACAGTTACACACGCTTTCTCTGAATTGTGGCCTGCATACTTGATTTCCCATTGCATTTAGCCCTCTGGATCCATAACCCTAACATATGTAGCAGTTAATACAGTTACAGCCCAGGTCTTTGCTTCCATGTCTGCCCACTTAATCATGTTAGAGTTGATTCTATAGTTTGATCAAGCTATCAATGTCTATCACATTTGCGCTACTCAAAGAAGCAAGCCCTTGAAAGGAATTGGCATTGCAGAGCATGAGGAGGGGCACAGTACAAGGGCTGGCAGCATTCTAATGCAATAGAGTTGCCAGATCTGAAAGCTTTTTATTGCATTAATATGTTCCTGGATAATTCTATCAGGTCCCCTGATATGACCTTTAAACCAAATTTGAGTCTCATTTCTTCAATCACCTAAATCCTAGATGGTGATGGTGTGTGTTCAAGTGTTTGATATGGATGTACTCCAAATAACAACAAAGGATTGTGTTTCCTGTTTCCCATAAAGTAAGATTTAATTGTAATCGTGTTAGGCATGCTACTTGGAGAAGTAAAGAGCCAAATTATTCTTCATTAAATTAATAACACTGAACCAGCAAAAGTAGTGAGAAGTTGAAATAAAATTTCAAAAGTAGCTAAATAACATCAAAGCTATGCACGTGCTCTAGTACATATGTAGGTGCATATAATCTAAACCCGGATTAGGTTAAAAATGTAAAATAATCACAATAATTTTTACTTTATTGATTTAAATTAGCTTGTTAAGTACACTTCAAATATAGATAAGTTAACATATTCTACTTCTCAGTTAACTACACCTAAGTACACTGTAAGCCCGGGTTACATAGACTGAATTTATTGTACTAATTTAACCCAGTTTGTGAAGTAGACTGTAAAACCTGGATGTGTACTTTCAACACCGTTGTCTGTAAGGCACTGTGAACTTTAATTACAATAAGTAACTGACACCAGTGTCAAATCACTAGTTTTATTCATCGTGGTGCTGATGATCATAACGTCACTCTGTTGCACACATCCAAGTAAGCGTTTGTGAAAAAAGTGGAAGAAACGTCAGAGTTAATTAAGACACACATCATGAACTACACACATGATCAATGTTACATTAATCCTCATCATTCATGAACATTTATAATTAATGTTTTTATTATGGCAACAGTTACAACAATTCATGGCGCAATGCTTGCTGGGAGCCTCAGAGCATAACAATTCTGCTGCATGCAAAATAGACTAACTCTGTGTGATGTGATGTCAATTACAATTCCATAGTGCAGTGGAAACTGTTGTTGATTAATGTATCCTCCTAACGACCACAAAACAAAAATTCAAGATCTTTTTTTTTTTTTTTTAAAAACTGAGAAAGAGGGAGTTCCCTAAGCCCCACCACTTCACATTTAGTATGATTGGAAATCTCCAAACAACACAATCAAGTGGTTGGGAGATGTTCAAGTTGTTGTCCAAATGTCCACGACTGAGGACAGACTATATTATAAAGTTCTACTACGGTCTAAAAATAATGAAATTAATCCATGAAAATACATAAAAGAAATGCTAATGGAATAGAAACCCAGTCGGGTCCCCTGAGATTGACAGAGTCTGGTAAAATACTGGAGAACAGTCGAGCGCAAACATTCTGAGGCCGCATTTACAAGTGAGAGAGATAATCTAAAAAGAAAAATCCAGAAACCACAATGTATGATTTTTTTAATGATTTATTTGTGTGATACAGCTGCAAATAAGTATTTGAACACCAGAGAAAACTAATATTAATAGTTGATACAGTAGCCTTTGTTTGGAATAGATACTTTTCACGTGACGTCATGAGTGACATGACTTTTGTTTACCACGCCCACTGGACGGCAAAACTACAATACTACTCGCATGTTTTAGTCATCTTTTTTGTGAATATTGTCTTGCTTATAAGCATCTTACTGCCTTTTTATCATAGCATTTCATTGTGTGGCTTATGGTTATAAGAACAGACAGAAAAAGGGGTCTGACACTTCAGGCATTGTTTACCTTTTGCCGAGCATTCAGCTAATTTACTGTGGTATCCATCACACTTTTTACATATCTTTACAGAGGTCTTTGGGTTGTTAATATGCCTCCTCGCACCCGCAGTGAAACTTTGCTTTCCACATTTGCGGTGGCTAACGTAGACCTCGTGCCTCTCCATAGCCTTTAGCTGCACTTTTGATAACTTGTGGGAGCGGGCTATAATTGCTTTTTTCGAGCATGAGTGCCAGCCTCTGGCTGAGTAACTTTTCACACACACTCGCTGAGTTGTTAGAGAAAACAATGCGTCTCTGACCATCTCATCGCTGTTTGTGTCTTTAAGCTACAGCTTGAGTTCAGTCACAAAGTGCTCTAATGGCTCACAGTTACACTGTGTCAGGGAGGAAATCCACCTTACCATAGTTCATTTATACAGCATGGTACTTTGCTATTTATGTAGCCACTTAATCGTTTCCCTCTTTATGTGGTTAAAAATACCACTGATATATTGGCTTTGTGCTAGACACAAGCTAAAGCGCTTTCTTTAAACTGAAGTCAAAATAAGAGACATTTTAATGGGCAATCAATTATGAAATGAGAAAAATCTGAAGTTCACCAGTGAATGAGTACTATTAACCATTTCAAGTTTGTCCATCCATCCAGACATTTATCTCACCTCTCCAGCAGCCAAAAATAGACCTTGCCATGGAGGCATTACACATGTGCCATGCTCCTGTAGTTGGTCCCCGTCCACACAATGTTCCAGACATGTGTCAACCAGAAAAGCCCCACAACTTCCAGAGCCTTTATAAACTCCAAGCAAATCTCATCAACACCTTGCCACGGAGGATCTTTTTAATGACATCACAGCTCAGAAAGGCTGCCTCAGAAATTAAAGACTTTCCTTCCTCATCAGAATGCATGTAGGTTTAATTGAGGAAGTCTTTGAGGTATTCACCCCACTGACTCATAACATCCCGAGTCTAGGTCAACTGCGCCTCGTCCCAATTATACACAGTGTTGATGGTGCACTGCTTTCCTCTCCCACGATGACAGATGGTAGACCAGAATTTCTTCAAAGCAATCTGGACATTTTCTCCTCCATAGCCTCACCAAACTCTTCCCACACCTGTTTTTTTTTTTTTTTTTTCCTCAGCAACCACCAAAGCCAGGTTTCGCCTGACCAGTCGGAACCCATCAGCTGCCTCAGGAGTCACACAGGGCAAAAATGCCAGATAGAACTACTTGTTCAGCATGACGCCATCCCTCAGCACTGGTGTCCACCAACGTGTTAAGTGGATTTCATGAACTACCAGCAGCGACCACCTTATGGCCACAACTCCAGTTGGCTGCTTAAGCAATGGAGGTGCGAAACAAGGTCCACTCAGACTCAATGTCCCCCGTTGTTCCCAGGACGTGGATGAAGTTCTGGCAGAGGTAGCAGTTGAAATCCTTTTGATAGTGGATTCTCACAGATGTACCCAGCATACCTTCACAATACATTTGAACTTAACAGGTCAGACCAGCATCTTCCCCATCATCAGAGCCAACAAACCACCAGATGGTGCTCAGTTGAAAGTTCCACCCATCTCTTACTTAGTGTCCAAGACATGCGGCCGAACGTCTGATGAAAGGACCTCAAAGGTGATCATAGTACTGTGACCTAAGGTGCCTTCATGCTAAGTGCATACAAGGACAACCTTTTGCTTGAACATGGTGTTCCTTATTGACAATCCATGATGAGGACAGTTATCCAATAACAGAACACTCCAAGCACCTCCCAAAGGTGGTGAACCCAAGAGAAGGGGGACCCATGTTACTCTTCGGGGCTGTGCTCAGCCAGGCCTCATGGTTGCAGGCAGGTGATTGCCCTTGAAACCCACTTCCTGGGTTGGCTCCACAGGGTGGCAACAGTGTTCGGGAAAAGATCCATTTATCCACAGATCCATCCATTCCTCCGTTCATTTTCAGAGCCATTTATCCTCACAAGGGTCATGGGAGTGCTTGGGACCAATCCCAGCTGTCATCGGGCAGGAGGCGGGGTACAACCTGAACTGGTTACCAGCCAATGGTAGGGCACATGGAGATGGATAACAGTTGAAATCACAATCACACCTGGAGGCAATTTAGAATGTCCAATTAATGCATGTTTTGGGGATAGGGTAGGAAACCGAAGTGACCGGAGAAAACCCACGCAGACACGGAGAGGACATGCAAACTCCACACAGGCAGGATCAGGTTGAACCCCAGTCTTCAGATCCTTTTTTTTATTTGTCATTGGGGTTCTTTTAACCGTGCTTGTCTGGTCCTTCCTCTTGAACCTGTTTCCCATGGGTGACCCCACCAGGGGCATAAAGCCCTAGCTCAAGGATTACTGGGATGCACAAACACCCCCATCACTTTAAGATGACAGCTCAGTCAAGACTAGACTATCTAAAAAGGACTTGTATTTTGATAACAATGGGAACATGGAAGGTGTATTTGGTATTGGCCAAGCATTTCTTCTACATCTTTGCATGGCTTTGTCATGTCATGAAGTCAGCATGCACAATAAACAATACACACTGTGACTGCATTGGATAAGTCACTCCAATTGTTGAATGAGCATTTTGCATGGCAACTTCCAGGGGGACTATAAATAAAGGCCATCTGTCTTCTCCTCTAATGATCAGCCTACTACACCACCCATGCTTGGTTTTATGTGCCACATTTCACAAACAGTGAGGTGAGTGTGCTCACTATCACCCTCACTTAATCCTACTCTGTACTGCTCAGAGAGCTGCCCAGTTGCCCCGTTTACCTGCCATTGCTTCTGGCTATGGCTATATTCTACCCAAGCTCTCTTGACCCAAGCTGGTAATGCATTACTCCATAGATCCACTGATAGATTGGCTCTGTCTGAGCTGTTCTAACTAAATCAGCTTCTCCTGATGATTCAGCACTAGCCAGGGAGCCGGGAACACTGTCACCAATCACAGATCACCAGCAGCTCAGACAGGTATGGACATTCTCCTGTCACTTGAAGCTAATTTATGACCGGCTACCACATCAATTAACCTTGTGCTTTGGTTCAAGCTTCCTAAAAAAAAAAAAATGCTGCCTTTGGATGCTGGGTGCAACTCAAATAGTCGTGATAGCTGCTTACATCCATGCATCCATCCATTTTCTGAGTTGCTCATCCTCAAAAGGGTTGCGAGAGTACTACCATCTATCCCAGCTATCTTCAGACAAAAGGTAGGGTTCACCTTTCAACTAATTGCCAGCCAATCAGAGGACACATGTAAACAAACAAGGATTCGCACTCACAACCACACCGAAGGGCAATTTGGACTCTCCAATTTAAAATGGATTTCGTTACATGGAAGTTTTAAGTTTTAAGACTCATCATTGTTGCAACTTCATACAAACTTGACTTATTCGCTCTTTGGCATGAGCAGGATGGCTGCGCTCATCAGGCTTCAATTCAAAATGTTCGTACATCATCGTGGTGGTATTAAGATTTGGAACTAATTCCATTAATCCCGCTCAATTTTCTTCTGTGACTGTGCAGCTACCAACTCACCGTTAGAAAATTTAGTTCATGCATGTGAGTACCAGTTTTTCAAAAATCCCATGCCCTTGCGCACATACGCACACGGAGAATTAGATGACGAGTTCCTGCCCTTCATTATCTCTGCTTGGCTTCGACACCATGATGGGTTTCATGTGTGCTTGCACGTTGGGGAAGCGATTTTTTAATTTTTTTTCCCACGATCGCCCACAATGCGAATATAACGCGAGGTCTGCCGGCAGCGCCACCACAGTGGTCTTGTACTCAGGGCGATTCGCCAATTGGGATGCAACACACAATGTGTAGTTTCCCTTAGACAATCAGGATACAGAATACAATGCACATTCACTGTATAAAAAAAAACGTGCTACACTATGAAAAATTACACACACAAAAAATCTGTGTAATAGCGACACTGCAAAAAGTGAAGCGTGTTATTGCGAGGAAATACTGTACAACAAAAATAATGATTAAAACATGGCTATTTCCGAAAATGCACTTGGGTTTTGGCATGCACAGAGGTTTCAAATGTGTAAAAGAAGAAGGAGACTTTGTTTTAAGTGGGTGTAGAAGAAGACAAATCTACCTCAATTGGCCATAGAAGAAGAAAAATGTACCTTAATTGGCTGTGGAAAAATAAAAATCTACCTTAATTGACAGCCAAAAAGAAGAGGGACCCTGAAAAGAGAATGCTGCACAACATTCACACACTAAAAATATTTATTTTTTATTTAATTAATTTAATCTTTCACAAAAACTAGCCCCATGTGAAGCTCTTCCGGGGGATTTTAAATGTGTGGAGCATTGAACATGAAAGAATGAACTCTAACAGATTAAAAGGCTGGACTGCTACATGAGGAGAACAGCACAACTTCAGCGGTAACTCGAGATGAAAATGATATTGAGAGCAACTGAGAGACTGAAATGATGTGTGATATTCTGAGGCTGTTCAACCCTGATACTTTAGTGGTTTCAGAGAACAGGGGGAGGATGAATAAAACTGAGTTTTCTGTTATGTTTGAGGCATTTTATTACTGTGGTACAGTCACTGTTTGGAAACAAGGTGTGTAAATAAACATTTACAAAGTCTTTCTGTGTGAATATAATTTTTTTGACCAAGGAGAAAATAAAAGTGAGAAAGAGCAGAAATCAGAATCGACAGCAGAGAATGGAAGCAAGTGTGGAATCAGAAAGTGAGAGGTGCTTTTGCAAAAGTGAGCAAGGATTTTAATTGTGTGCCCCCTCTCGCTTTTTTCAGTTTGTTTTTACGCTCGTTTCTACGTATTTTGAACTCTTGTTTTATTGATAACAACCTGACGCCAACTAACTAAGCAGGCACGCGGCAGCTGCACAAGTGGATGAGGTGTGTTCAGGGACAACATAAATAGAAGTGAATTTCTTCTTTTGTAACAGTACATAATTGTAAAAACAGATTCATAGGAAAAGTGCTTTTATTTTTTTGCACCATACAAAAATCCTGTTCTTATTTTAATACCTCATTTTAAAAGACTATACAAGCATGAGTTTTTCTTCATGTTTTTAAGATTATTGGGTGAAAGCTTCAGCTGGCTAGTACTGTGGACTGAATGGGTACAAAGAAATAAGGAAAATAAATTCCAGTATTTTGAGGGTAGCAGCTTGCCAGCAAATCTTTTGGGGAAAAAAAGAAAAATAAACTAATTCATTTTTAGACTGCTGAACTTAGTTCAAACTTTGGAATGACACTGAATAAAAATTGAAACGTAGCACTTGTGATTTTGCTCCCATTTTTTGTGGACTGGACTCAAAGAACAAAAACTTTTTCAACATACATGAAAGGCCATATCTTACAAGTATTGTTCACAAATTTGTCTAAATCTACAAATTCAATTCCAATTAAGTTGGAACGTGTTAAAATAAAAAAAAAAAACAAGATCTGAAGCTAATTTTTCAACTTATATTTATATTTATTAGAATATATTACAAAGACATGTTCAAACTGAAAACCTTTTGTTTTTAGCAAATAATCAGTATCTTAATATTATACAGTATTTTGTCAACACATTCCATAAAAGCTGACGGGGTCATGTTTACCACTGTGTAAGCCTTTTCTTTTAAAATTCAATAAACGTTGGGGGACTGAGGACACACTGTTGAAGGTTTGCCAGTGGAATTGTTTCCCATTCTTTCTTGATGTACGACTTCAGCTGTTCAACAGTCTGGGGTCTCCATTCTCGTATTTTATGGTTCATAATGCACCACACATTTTCAATGGGTTTCAACTGGAGACTGGAGGTCTAAATGGTGCTTGTCGTCCACAATTTCCAAAAACAATTTGAAATGTGGACTCATCGGACCACAGAACACTTGTCCACATTGCATCAATCAATCTTAGATGAGGCCGGGCCCAGATAAGGAAGCAGGTTCTGGGTGTTGCTGATAGATGGCTTTTGCTTTGCGTAGTTGAGCCGAACTGTATTTACTGATATTGGCTTTCTGAAGGGTTCCTAAGCCCATGTGGTGATATCATTTACACGTTGATGTCGGTTTTTGATGCAGTGGCACTTGAGGGACTGAAAGCCATGGTCATTCAATGTTGGTTTCCAGTGATTTATCCAGACAAGACCGTAGAAAATGGAATCTCTAAAATCCTTGTAATTATATGTTGAGGAACATTGTCTTTAAACTGTTTGACTATTTTCTAACGCACTTGTTCACAAAGAGGTGAACATTGCCCCACCTTAGCTTATGAATGACAGCAATATATCTTGCATTTGTAGTGTATTGAATATAATAGAGGTTGAACATAATGTTGTGTTTTCTTTCTCTGTCTCTCTCACTTCGATGTAACAGGATTTTTGTTGAGGCTACAGTAAGAGGTGACAACTTATAAGACTTGTGCCATTAACTGTTTTTACAAAAATGTGTCTTTTTTTTAAATAAAACCCATAAAGACAAGTTTTCTTCCTTGCTTATCCTGAAAAAAAAAAAAAAAAATCCTAAACAACTGGTATCCAAAGTGGGATTCTAGGATTGATCGCAGATCCAGGAGTGATCACAGATTCAGGGGACACTGGGAGTGATTGATCATTCAGGACAAATTCCCGAGTCCTAATCCTACCCGAAGAATTATAGACGGGGGCTGCCTGGCCTCTGTATGTTGGCTTTCACCTCGGGATCCAAACAGACCCGTTGCCCTCCAAGGCAAAATAGTAAATAAATCGCTTGAAATAGGAACATTTCATAATGTATACTGTATTTTAAACAATCTTGCCTTTGTAATAATTAGTATCAATAAATGCTCTCCCCACATCCATCGGAAGTCTAGTTAACATCTGGTTAAAGAATCTAGTCGAAGTTCCAGGTTAAAGACTCTAATTGAAGTCTACATTACAGAGTCTATTTAATGTCCAGATTAAAGAGTTTAGGTTAGCCCTTTGAATATTCTGGGGAAAAAAAAAAAAAAAAAAGAAGTACTTCTAACAAGATTTGGATTTGAATATGGAGAGAAGTCTGTGGAATGTGTGGAGATAAATGAATGTGGTTTCCCAACAACAGAGAGCCTGTGTACAACTAAAAAAAATAAGTTGGTTGGGACAGCTCAAAGAATCAGTCAAGGATTTGGAACTAATAAAACTGTCAAATGCCTGAAAATGTGGTTGACTGGTGGATTTAGATGTGAACAGGGAAATGAGCTTTCTGAGGTAACTATGTTTAGGGCAAGTTACTGTAACTGTATCGCCTGTGGTCAGATCTGTCGGACTTGGCCAAGGTTTGTGGTCAGTTTGTGGTCGCGACCTGGGTTCCACAATGGCCTCACACTGTGACAAAAGATTAAAAAGAGTACAATTTGGAGGAAGACCAACAACATAACTGGCTCCTTCGATCCTCAGCACAGCTCTTTCACACACAGTACCTCTGTGGTTCTCCCACCTCCCTTTTCTCACAGAGCTTGCTGTAATTTATCAACAAAAGCAAGCCGCCTCGCTCCTCTAAATATTAAAGTGTCACTGAGCTAGATTTGAGGAGGTTGAGGCTGGGTGGGGATGCAAACTGTTCAAGAAGACGCTTTCGTTGTGGAAAGAGGGGACATTGGATAGGCATTGGATCAGAGACTGTCCGATGGAGGGGAAAAAAAAGATAGGGGGCATTTGCAATCATGGTGGTGATCGATCGTGGGGTACCCATTTCGTCTGATCTCTGACTCAGTCAAAGACAGACCAGCGCTTAACTGGCGATATAAAGACACATATATTCAACATGACTGTTTCTTTTTGTTTTGTTTTTTCCTCAATGAAGACACACTTTGGCCCTGATGGTTTGCTTAGGCTAGTTATTTAATTTACAGTCACCATCAGACATTCATTCACACATTTATGGAGTTAATTATTATGCAACTACGATGTATAAATGATAGATCCCTTTAAGTTAGAAAGATGTCTTCCCCTCAGCGCTGATGTTTGCTTTGTTTTTTTGTTACTGTTTTGTTTTTTTGTCAAGACAACAAAAGACGAGCGGTAAAGAAATTGAAAATTGAAGTACCTGAAATGTACTTTTCTTACTTGTAATTGTTTGAGTATCTATTCCTTCATTTAAATGTTTGGTCTGAGCTCTAAGGTCATAAAGGAATCACTACACATTTCAAAGTGGCCGTTTATTGTGGTTACCCTATGGCACACCTTGCCTATGGCAATAATCATGCCGTCTAATCAGCATCTTTATATGCCGCACTTGTGAGGTGGGATGGATTGTCCAATAAAGAAGAAATGCTCACCAGCACAGATTAAAAAAGATTTGTGAGCAATTTTTGAGGGAGATGCCCTTTTGTGTTTGGAGAAAGTTTTACGTTTGAGTCAAGTTCATGAAACATCTAATAAAAAAGTGTTGTGTTTATATTTTTGTTCAGTGTACAAACGATAAACTAGTTCATTTTTGGAATGATGACATCATTGGAATACATATCACATGGATTTAAAATATTTTATCTATTTATTTATTGGTGGGGGTGTTTTTTTTTCCAAAATACAGCCCAGTCAAACAATCAGAATTGAGAGGACAAAGGCGTCAGGTTGACGTCCATTCACAGGCTAGACAAAGGTATTTTGAAAAATCCATTTTTATTCTAGCAAGGAAGGCATTGAACCTCAAAATTGATCAGAACTCTCTTTTGTATGTACCCCACCTTATTATGACGTATTTTGACAGGAGCATACTAGATTAGAATTAGTCAACGCATACAGCGACAGAATGTTTAACTTTTTTCAACTATCAATTGAAAACTTTCCTTTTCTGTCTTTTGAAATGTACATCCCACCCTGCATGGTTTGGTCCTCCTTAGTTCCCTGCTTGCAGACAGCGTAAAAAAGGAACAATATTAAGTCGATAGAGAGAAGGGAATTGTGTTTCCTTACGGTGAGGCAGCATTTAAATTCACTCTGTCCCTATTTATTGACCATTTTATTGAGCAAAAAATGTTAGTTCTGAAGGAAAACTTAGTGAAGAGCAGTGATGTTAAACCTAATAATTTTTCCTTCTCAAATGAGCAAAAACACAACTGAATAAATTGCATTTAACAATAAGATTTGATGACAAAATGTATGCATATTGCATTATATAGGTACTGGGAATGTTCATGAAATTTAGCAACACTTACATTGTTCATGTACTCGCTCAGCAAGTCTTGGAGGGCCTGTCGAACAGCATTGCACTCAGCCACGATGCGTTCGCGTCGGTCATCACGTGTGCACGAAGAGTCTGCCATTAATGCGGCACCACTGATTATGCTCTCCAAGCGCTCTTCCAGAGAAGGCCTGAAACGGGCCTCGCTAAACGTCAAAGGGTCCAGAATTATTTTGTTCTGTAAAGCAAAAAGAGAGAATGTAGGTTACTATTTTGATGATTTTATGATTTATGTATACAGTTAACACCTTAGATAATTGCAAATCTTGGTTTCAGAATGTAAGCTTACTTTCAGTTTAACTGTATATTACGGTATATGCATAGTCACAGCAGAATACAAGAGGAGACTAAATGCAGGGTGAGTGACAAACAATGATGAAATCATATAAACACTGGATAAAATTGTTGATACCCCTTTAATAATAAAAGTAAACCCAACAGTAGTCACAGAAGAGACAGTTCTACAGAGTGGTCATCAAATCTGTACCATCTACCTCTATCACTGTCTGGGTTGGTGCTCCCACAAAAAAGGACAAACTCCAACCGCAATGGACAATCATAACTGCTGAACGGATTGTTGGCATCACCTTTGCCACCCTTAAGGACTTACAATCCACCCAAACTAAGACAAGAGCAAGCAGGATCCTATCGAAGCATCCACATCTTGGCCACCAGGTCTTCCAGCTCCTTCTCTCTGGTAGGCGCTTCTGAACAATGCAAACCAAAACCAACGAACATTCTGACAGGTTCTTCCCTCTTGCAATTAAATTCTTAAACAGTTCACATACAATTCAACTGCAACAGGCTGCCAATTTTCTGCCTCGGGTTTTTATTGTTACATTCTGCTGGACCAATTAGTATAATATATTATACATTATTCATGCACCCACTGTGGTAGTCTCACCTCTCTACACCATCTGCGCATCTGTTGTTGACCAGTACTAGCCTCTCGTACCTGAGTAGCATCTGCACCACTTGTACAACTGAGGAAGATCTGCAACATTTGCACAATAGACATGCCCCCAGACTATAGCAATACTAGTCACTTTAAACTACATGCACTCCTTGAAATCTTGATACAGTTTGCGCAATTGTCATTACATTTGACTATCGCTCTATTGGGCATTCTAATACCTCTAAATGATAGAAAACTGCATGCTTTGCACAACTGTGAGTTAAAAAATATGTTCTCTGTCAATATAGCTTATGCACCTACATCATCAAATTACGTCACTCGCCGGAAGTGTCGGTCAAACAAACCATTCTTTAAGCTAAGTCAATTGGAGGCGACCATCAGAGAGTCTTCTCCGGACTTTTTTTTTTGACAACTTTCGCCAATTTGTTGAATCTTTTTCCAGAGTTACTCGTCAGTGCAATCTTAAAGGCTTCACGTCGGCGACGAAGGGGGACGTGACCGGTAAACTACTTAAATTCCAAAAGTGGGGACATCGACTAGCGCTCCCATCAATTTATCTTGCGAACCTACGCTCTCTAGCCAACAAAATGGATCAACTTAACTTCTGATCAAGACCTGCAGAGACTTTAGACGTTCTGCTGCCCTGTGGTTCACGGAGACTTGGCTTTGTGGACGCGTCCCCGACACCACCATTATACTCCCCGGAGTTCACCTTCATCATGCAGACCAGGTCGTGGAGCTAACACAGAAATCGAAAGACGGTGTAATATGCTTTTATATCATTGACAAATGGTGCACAGACGTTACACAGGTCAGCAAACACAGCAGCCCGCTTTTAGAGTCGTTTTTAACTGTAAGTCATTTTATTCGCCATGGGAGTTTGCATCTTTCATCCTTGTCGGTCTTTACATTCTGCCTCAAGCTAGCATGAACACAGCACTGCTAATGCTCACTGAGCAGGTAAACGAGATTGAGAAAAAAACACCAGATTAACTACTCATTATCCCCGTTATCCTCGGAGATTTTAACAGTTAAATTTAACCATGAAACCCTAAATATTGGCACCATGAAAAATGTCTGACGAGGGCAAATAACACTAGACCATTGTTACACTTAAAATGCAGATCGTGCAATACCCCATGCACTCATTGGCTCCTCTGATCACTGCTTGCTCTACTTAATAGCTACATACAGTCAAGCACTTAAGTGTGCGAAGCCTTACAAAGTGGACCAATGAGGCAAAATTTGAACTTTAAAGCTACTTTGACAGCACAGACTAGAGTGTAGATAAATTCACGATATTGTTACTCTGTATGTCAGTTTCTGTGTAGGTGTGTGTACCAACAACATGTTTTCGCACGTTCAATAACAACAAGACATGGTTTTCAGCCAGACTTGGGAAACTCCACCAGGATAAAGAGTTTGCTTGGTCTTGAAGTCTTTTGAACGCACCTCAAGGCCGTCACAGTTCCCCAGCTGGACCGACTGCAGTTTGCCTATCGAGCTAACAGGTCTACAGATGATGCCCGTCAACATGGTTCTGCACTTCATCCTTGAATATCTCGACAGTGACGGTACCTATGCAAGGATCCTGTTCGTGGACTTCAGCTCTGCGTTTAACACCACCGTGCTGCTGGTCCAATCAATATTAGTATCAGTAAAATACTGTGTAGATTATCGCAAGATTCCTCACTTTAAACTCCTCCCTTTGGACAATTGTCATTGCACTGGTCTATAACGGAAACTGTGAACGGATAAAGGCACTCTGTACAAGCTTAACACAATGTGGGACGTTGACACACTCTTATCTCCTACCTGTTCTAAATGAAGAAGACTTTACATCTTGCACATCTGTGACTCTTATCAGGAATAGTTCAAATAAACAGAAATGTCTCTTGTTGTTTGTTCTTGTTACTGAAGACTATTTTACTTTTATTGCACTTTCATTATTTGCTTAAATATGACCTTATACATTTTAATCAACAGATTAAGTGTTGTCCATTTGCCAATCAGACAAGGATGTGTTGTGGAGCCGGTGGTTGTCCTTGGTCTTTGTACCCAGAAAACCGGCTGGCGCCATCCTCCTATCCCAGGCGTTGCCGTGGAGACGAACGACACCAGATAAGGAGCGGAAAGTTACCATCCCAGCCCAGGATCTGACTGCGGGGGGGCAGCCACTTCTACCATGGACCCATGCATACAAAAACCGTGTGTTACTGGGCAGCTTTTCCCCTCTTCTTTGACTATCCTGCCAGAAAACACATGTCTCATGTGCGGCAGATACCTAGATAAGACCCGAACGTCTGTACTGCACATTCCTTTGTAATAAATCCATTTGCTGTTAACTTTTTCTAATCATTGGTCATATCTTCCTCAACCCGTGAACACGCGTAGGGTCCAAACTCGCAAATCCCTACATTACTTTGTTGTTTGTTCTGAATGTCGTACCAGGGCAGCAATGACTGCCAGAGAAAAATTCCTTGTGTGTTTTTACACACTTGGCCGATAAAGATGATTCTGATTCTG